>NW_027517820.1:0-39416 GCF_048772815.1 Callospermophilus lateralis | reverse complement strand
CGTTGCCCTCCTGCCTGCTCAAGTACAGGGCATGCTAGTCTTTGGGATCTTGCCTTAGGATTTTGTGCATTAACTACAGGAATTGAGGGCCGCTCAGCTCTTACGCCCTCTGGTGATAGAACGGAGTTAGTAGCAGCCTCCTGTTGTAACTCCCCAACTGATGGTCGTTTTTCCTCTAAGCTTTCTTTCTTCAAATTTTCCTCTGTCTGACTAGCTGGAGAGACCTTCTCTTTTGCTTGACCTGACATGTTTTCTACCACAGTTTGGACCTCTAACAATTTACTTAACAGTTTTTCGGTTTGTTTTTTACTAGTTTCTAATCTACTATAAAGGTAACGCAACCCAGTTAGGTAGCATAAAACAAACCCGAAACAGAATGAAACAAAAACGGAGCAAAGAATAGTTTCAATTTATTTTTCCCAGTTTGCCTGAGAAAATTCTAGGGATAGGCAGCTTGAAACAAAAACAAAATAAATCAAAAGAAGAACACATTGTTTTTTGAAATGGTCACCCATTCTGTCGCCTTCCCTCAGGGGCGAGCAATTTTACTCACCTCCAAGCTTCAGGCGCTCCCCGTACAGGGCCACCAGTTGCCGCTGTCTGGCTGGGCACAAGATCACGAGCCACTCAAACAGGAACAAACTTTATTTGAAAGAACCGCCAATAACACGTCCGCCCGGGAAGCTTCCCGATCCACCCACGCCGCGTTCTGCTGGTTCCTTCCCGGAACTCTAGCGCAAGCGCCTCCCCGGAATTCCCTCCTACTGCACTTTCCCAACCAATGGGAACTCTCCAGGAGTCCCGCAGCAGGAGTCCGGTATCCATATGAATGTACTTTTTAACATAATCGTATCATCTCAATGGCTAGCTGGCATCACCTTTCAATCAAAAATGCCATGCATCATATTAATTGGCTGTGGCTCCCAGCATAAATATAAAAACTGCTACTATACACGAACGCGTATACCTAGAAGAACAAAATTATGTGGGCAAATGGGATTTGTGCACTAATCATTACCACCACGTATCATCAAGTTTTGGTGAAAGAGTATTTGCTCGTATTTTGGAAACTCGTAATTTCTTGGAAGCTTGGCAACTCCATTCAATGAAAGTGCTTTTCCACAGTCTCTGCTTAGGGTACTTGAAGAGGAAACAAATCACAGAGACAAAACTGAGAACTACTTTTTTTTGTAAGTTTCAAAGAGCTACTACAAACCATGTTGAATTTAGAGTACCAAATTCAGCTATCTATATAGGAGAGAACAGAGAGAAACCTAAAAATATAAAATGCTACTGTAAACGAACACTTTAAACTAGAATAACAAAATTTGGTGAGTCAAGTGGGATTTCTGTACCGATCATTAACACCAAGTATCATCAAGATTGGTTGAAAAAATATTTGCTGGTATTTCGGCAACTCGTTATTTCTTGGGAGCTTGGCAACCCCTTTCATTAAAATGCTTTTCCACAGTCTGTGCCTAGGGATACATGAAGAGGAAACAAACCATAGAGACAAAACTGAGAACTCCTTTATTTTGTCAAGTTTCAAAGAGCTACTACAAACCATGTTGGATTTAGAGTTCTAAATTCATCTATCTATATAGGAGAGAGCAGAGTGAAACCTAAATACAAAAACTGCTATATAAACGAATGCTTCAACCTAGAAGAACAAAATTTGGTGAGCCAAGTGGGATTTGTGTACTTCTCATTACCACCAAGTATCATAAAGATTGGGTGAAAAAATATTTGCTGCTATTTCGGAAACTCGTAATTTCTTGGAAGCTTGGCAACCCCTTTCAATGAGAGTGCTTTTCCAAAGTCTCTGCTCAGGGCTACTTGAAGAGGAAACAAATCATAGAGACAAATCTGAGAACTCCTTTATTTTGTCAAGTTTCAAAGAGCTACTACAAACCATGTTGGATTTAGAGTTCCAAATTCATCTATATATATATATAGTAGAGAACAGAGTGAAACCTAAATAAAACTGATACTGTAGACGAACGCTTCAACCTAGAAGAACAAAATTGGTGAGCCAAGTGGGATTGGCGTACTGATCATTACCACCAAGTATCATCAAGATTGGGTGAAAAAATACTTGCTCGTATTTTGGAAACTCGTTATTTCTTAGAAGCTTGGCAACCCCTCTCATGAAAGTGCTTTTCCACAGTCTGGGCCTAGGCCAATTGAAGAGGAAACAAACCAGAGAGACACAACTGAAAACTCCTTTATTTTGTCAAGTTTCAAAGAGCTACTGCAAACCATGTTGGATTTAGAGTTCCAAATTCATCTATCTATATAGGAGAGAACATAGTGATACCTGAAAATAAAAACTGCTACTGTGAACGAACGCTTCAACCTAAAAGAACATTTTGGTGAGCCAAGTGGGATTTGTGTACTTGTCATTACCACCACGTATCATCAAGATTGGGTGAAAAAGTATTTGCTGGTTTTTCCTAAACTCATAATTTCTTGGAAGCTTGGCAACCCCTTTCAATGAAAGTGCTTTTCCACAGTCTCTGCTTAGGGCTACATGAAGAGGAAACAAATCAAAGAGACAAAACTGAGAACTCCTTTATTTTGTCAAGTTTCAAAAAGCTACTACAAACCATGTTGGATTTAGAGTTCCAAATTCATCTATCTATATAGAAGAAAACAGAGTGAAACCTAATATTAAAACTTTTACTGTAGATGAACGCTTCAACATAGAAGAACAAAATTTGGTGAGCCAAGTGGGATTGGTGTACTGATCATTACTTCCAAGTATCATCAAGATTGGGTGAAAAAATATTTGCTGGTATTTCGGAAACTCATTATTTCTTAGAAGCTTGGCAACCCCTCTCAAAGAAAGTGGTTTTCCACAGTGTATGCCTAGGGGTACTTGAAGAGGAAACAAACCATAGAGACAAAACTCCTTTATTTTGTCAAGATTCAAAGAGCTACTACAAACCATGTTGGATTTAGAGTTCCAAATTCTTCCATCTATATTAGAGAGAACAGAGTTAAACCTAAATAGAAAAAACGCTACTGTAGACGAACGCTTAAACCTAGAAGAAGAAAATTTAGTGAGTCAAGTGGGATTTGTGTACTGATCATTACCACCAAGTATCATCAAGATTGGGTGAAAAAATATTTGCTGGTATTTCGGAAACTCGTTATTTCTTAGAAGGTTGGCAACCCCTCTCAATGAAAGTGCTTTTCCACAGTCCCTGCATAGGGTACTTGAAGAGGAAACAAATCACAAAGACAAAACTGAGAACTACTTTTTTTTGTCAAGTTTCAAAGAGGTACTACAAACCATGTTGGATTTAGAGTTCCAAACTCAGCTATCTATATTGGATTGAACAGAGGGAAACGTAAAAATATACACTGCTACTGTAAATGAACGCTTCCAACTAGAAGAACAAAATTTGGTGAGTCAAGTGGCATATGTGTACCGATCATTACCTCCAAGTATCATCAAGATTGGGTGAAAAAATATTTGCTGGTATTTCGGAAACTCGTTATTTCTTTGAAGCTTGGCAACCCCTTTCAATGAAAGTGCTTTTCCACAGTCTGTGCCTAGTGCTACTTGAAGAGGAAACAAACCATAGAGACAAAACTGAGAAACACTTTATTTTGTCAAGATTCAAAGAGCTACTACAAACCATGTTGGATTTAGAGTTCCATATTCATCTATCCATATAAGAGAGAACAGAGTGAAACCTAAATATAAAAATTTGTACTGTAGACGAACGCTTAAACATTGAAGAACAACATTTGGTGAGCCAATTGGGATATGTGGCCTAATCATTACCACCAATTATCATCAAGATTGGGTGAAAAAATATTTGCTGGTTTTTCGGAAACTCGTTATTTCTTAGAAGCTTGGCAACACCTCTCAATGAAAGTGCTTTTCCACAGTGTTTGCATAGGGGTACTTGAAGAGGAAACAAACCATAGAGAAAATACTGAGAACTCCTTTATTTAGTCAAGTTTCAAAGAGCTACTACAAACCATGTTGGATTTAGAGTTCCAAATTCATCTATCTATATAGGAGAGAACAGAGTGAAACCTAAATATAAAAAGTTCTACTGTAAACGAACGCTTCAACCTAGAAGAACAAAATTTGGTGAGCCAAGTGGGAATTGTGTACTTTTCATTACAACCAAGTATCATAAAGATTGGGTGAAAAAATATTTGCTGCTATTTCGGAAACTCGTAATTTCTTGGAAGCTTGGCAACCCCTTTCAATGAAAGTGCTTTTCCACAGTCTCTGCTTAGGGCTACTTGAAGAGGAAACAAATCATAGAGACAAAACTGAGAACTCTTTTATTTTGTCAAGTTTCAAAGAGCTACTACAATCCATGTTGGATTTAGAGTTCCAAATTCATCTATATATATAGTAGAGAATAGAGTGAAACCTAAATATAAAAAATACTACTATAGGCGAACGCTTAAACCTAGAAGAACAAAATTTGGTGGGCCAAGTGGGATTTGGGTACTGATCATTACCACCACGTATCATCAAGATTGGTTGAAAAAACGTTTGCTGGTATTTCGGAAACTCGTTATTTCTTAGAAGCTTGGCAACCCCTCTCAATGAAAGTGCTTTTCCACAGTCTGTGCCTAGCGCTACTTGAAGAGAAACAAACCATGGAGACAATACTGAGAACTACTTTATTTTGTCAAGTTTCCAAGAGCTACTACAAAACATGTTTGATTTAGAGTTCCAAATTCACCTATCTATATAGAAGAGAACAGAGTGAAACCTAATATAAAAACTGATACTGTAGACGAACTCTTCAACCTAGAAAAACAAAATTGGTGAGCCAAGTGGGATTGGCGTACTGATCATTACCACCAAGTATCATCAAGATTGGCTGAAAAAATATTTGCTGGTATTCGGAAACTCGTTATTTCTTAGAAGCTTGGCAACCCCTCTCAATGAAAGTGCTTTTCCACAGTCTGTGCCTAGGGCTACATGAAGAGGAAACAAACCATAGAGACAAAACTGAGAACTCCTTTATTTAGTCAAGTTTCAAAGAGCTACTACAAACCATGTTGGATTTAGAGTTCCAAATTCATCTATCTATATAGGAGAGAACAAAGTGATACCAAAAAATAAAAACTGCTACTGTGAACGAACGCTTCAACCTAAAAGAACAAATTTGGTGAGCCAAGTGGGATTTGTGTACTTGTCATTACAACCACGTATCATCAATATTGGGTGAAAAAGTATTTGCTGGTTTTTCCGAAACTCATAATTTCTTGGAAGCTTGGCAACTCCTTTCAATGAAAGTGCTTTTCCATAGTCTCTGCTTATGGCTACTTGATGACGAAACAAATCATAGAGACAAAACTGAGAACTACGTTATTTTGTCAAGATTCAAAGAGCTACTACAAACCATGTTGGATTTAGAGTTCCAAATACTTCCATCTATATTAGAGAGAACATATTTAAACCTAAATAGAAAAACCGCTAATGTAGACGAACGCTTAAACCTAGAAGAAGAAAATTTGTTGAGTCAAGTGGGATTTGTGTACTGATCATTACCACCAAGTATCATCAAGATTGGGTGAAAAAATATTTGCTGGTATTTCGGAAACTCGTTATTTCTTAGAAGATTGGCAACCCCTCTCAATGAAAGTGCTTTTCCGCAGTCTTTGCCTAGGGGTACTTGAAGAGGAAACAAATCAAAAGACAAAACTGAGAACTACTTTTCTTGTCAAGTTTCAAAGAGGTACTACAAACGATGTTGGATTTAGAGTTCCATATTCATCTATCCATATAAGAGAGAACAGAGTGAAACCTAAATATAAAAATTGCTACTGTAGACGAACGCTTCCACCTAGAAGAACAAAATTTGTTGAGCCAAGTGGGATTTGTGTAATGATCATTACCACCAAGCATTATCAAGATTGGGTGAATATATATTTGCTGGTATTTCGGAAAATCGTTATTTCTTAGAAGCTTGGCAACCCCTCTCAATTAAAGTGCTTTTCCACAGTCTGTGCCTAGGGCTACTTGAAGAGGAAACAAACCATAGAGACAAAACTGAGAACTCCTTTATTTTGTCAAGTTTCAACGAGCTACTACAAACCATGTTGGATTTAGAGTTCCAAATTCATCTATCTCTACAGGAGAGAATAGAGTGAAACCTAAATATAAAAACTGTTACTCTAGACGAACGCTTCAACCTAGAAGAACAAAATTTGGTGAGTCAAGTTTGATTTGTGTACTGATCATCACACCAAGTATCATCAAGATTGGGTGAAAAAATATTTGCTGGTATTTAAGAAACTCGTAATTTCTTGGAAGCTTGGAAATTTCTTTCAATGACAGTGCTTTTCCACAGTATCTGATTAGGGCTACTTGAAGACTATACAAACCATAGAGACAAAACTGAGAACTACTTTGTATTGTCAAGTTTCAAAGAGCTACTACAAACGATGTTGGATTTAGAGTTCCAAATTCATCTATCTATATAGGAGAGAACAGAGGGAAACCTAAATATAAATACTGCTACTGTAGACGAACGCTTCAACCTAGAAGAACACAATTTGGTGAGCCACGTGGGATTTGTGTATGATCATTACCACCAAGTATCATCAAGATTGGGTGAAAAAATATTTGCTGGTATTTCGGAAACTCGTAATTTCTTGGAAGCTTGGGAACCCCTTTCAATGAAAGGGCTTTACCACAGTCTCTGCTTAGGGCTACTTGAAGAGGAAACAAACCATAGAGATAAAAGTGAAAACTACTTTTTTTGGTCAAGTTTCAAAGAGCTACTACAAACCATGTTGGATTTAGAGTTTTAAATTCATCTATCTATATAAGAGATAACAGAGGGAAACCTAAAAATATAATCTGCTAGTGTAAACGAACACTTCAAACTAGAAGAACAAAATTTGGTGAGCCAATTGGGATTTGTGTACTTGTCTTTTACACCACGTATCATCAAGATTGGGTGAAAAAAATTTTGCTGCTATTTCGGCAACTCGTTATTTCTTGGAACCTGGCAAAATTTTTCAAAGAAAGTTCTTCTCCACAGTCTGTGCCTAGGGCTACTAGAAGAGGAAACAATCCATAGAGACAAAACTTAGAACTCCTTTGTTTTGTCAAGTTTCAAAAAGCTACTAGAAACCATGTTGGATTTACACTTCCAAATTCATCTATCTATATAGGAGAGAACAGAGGAAAACCTAAATATAAAACTGCTACTGTAGACGAACGCTTCAACATAGAACAAAATTTGGTGAGCCAAGTGGGATTTGTGTACTGATCATTACGACCACGTTTCTTCAAGATTGGGTAAAAAATATTTGCTGGTATTTCGGAAACTCGTTATTTCTTTGAAGCTTGCCAACCCCTCTCTATGAGCGAGATTTTCCACATTCTGTGCATAGGGATACTTGAAGAGGAAACAAACCATAAAGACAAAACTGAGAACTCCTTTATTTTGTCAAGTTTCAAAGAGCTACTACAAACCATGTTGGATTTAGAGTTCCAAATTCATCTACCTATATAGGAGAGAACAGAGGGAAAGCTAAATATAAAAACTGCTACTGTAGACGAACGCTTCAATTTAGAAGAACAAAATTTGGTGAGCCAGGTCGGATTTGTGTACTGATCATTACCACCAAGTATCATCAAGATTGGTTGAAAAAATATTTGCTGGTATTTCGGAAACTCGTTATTTCTTAGAAGCTTGGCAACCCTTCTCAATGAAAGTACTCTTCCACAGTCTGTGCCTAGGGCTACTTGAAGATGAAACTAGCATAGAGATAAAACTGATAACTCCTTATTTTGTCAAGTTTCCAAGAGCTACTAAAAACCATGTTGGATTTACAGTTCCAAATTCATCTATGTATATAGGAGTGAACAGAGGGAAACCTAAAAATATAAACTGCTAGTGTAAACGAACACTTCAAACTAGAAGAACAAAATTTGGTGAGCCAAGTGGGATTTGTGTACTTGTCTTTACCACCACGTATCATCAAGATTGAATGAAAAAAATTTTGCTGATATTTCGGAAACTCGTTATTTCTTGGAAGCTTGGCAACCCCTTTCAATGAAAGTGCTTTTCCACAGTCTCTGCTAAGGGCTAATTGAAGAGGAAACAGATGGTAGAGACAAAACTGAGAACTTCTTTTTTTTTGTCAAGTTTCAAAGAGCTACTACAAACCATGTTGGATTTAGAGTTCCAAATTCATCTATCTATATAGGAGAGAACAGAGGGAAACCTAAAAATATAATCTGCTAGTGTAAACGAACACTTCAAACTAGAAGATCAAAATTTGGTGAGCCAATTGGGATTTGTGTACTTGTCTTTTCCACCACGTATCATCAAGATTGGGTGAAAAAAATTTTGCTGCTATTTCGGCAACTCGTTATTTCTTGGAACCTGGCAAAATTTTTCAAAGAAAGTTCTTCTCCACAGTCTGTGCCTAGGGCTACTAGAAGAGGAAACAATCCATAGAGACAAAACTGAGAACTCCTTTGTTTTGTCAAGTTTCAAAAAGCTACTAGAAACCATGTTGGATTTACAGTTCCAAATTCATCTATCTATATAGGAGAGAACAGAGGAAAACCTAAATATAAAACTGCTACTGTAGACGAACGCTTCAACATAGAACAAAATTTGGTGAGCCAAGTGGGATTTTGTACTGATCAATACCGCCAAGTATCATCAAGATTGGGTGAAAAATATTTGCTGGTATTTCGAAAACTCGTTATTTCTTAGATGCTTGAAACCCCTCTCAATGAACGTGCTTTCCACAGTCTGTGGCTAGGGCTACTTGAAGAGGAAACAAACCATAGAGACAAAACTGAGAACTCCTTTATTTTGTCAAGTTTCAAAGAGCTACTACAAACCATGTTGGATTTAGAGTTCCAAATTCATCTATCTATATGAGAGAACAGAGGAAAACCTAAATATATAAAATGCTACTGTAGACGAACGCTTCTTCCTAGAAGAACACAATTTGGTGAGCCAAGTGGGATTTGTGTACTGATCATTACCACCACGTATCATCAAGATTGGCTGAAAAAATATTTGCTGATATTTCGGAAAATCGTAATTTCTTGGAAGCTTGGCAACCCCTTTCAATGAAAGTGCTTTTCCACACTCTCTGCTTGGGGCTACTTGAAGAGGAAACAAATGGTAGAGACAAAACTGCGAACCATTATTTTTGGTCAAGTTTCAAAGAGTTACTACAAACCATGTTGGATTTAGAGTTCCAAATTCATCTATCTATATAGGAGAGAACAGAGGGAAACCTAAAAATATAAACTGCTAGTGTAAAGGAACACTTCAAACTAGAAGAACAAAATTTGGTGAGAAAGTGGGATTTGTGTACTTGTCTTTACCACCACGTATCATCAAGATTGGGTGAAAAAATTTTTGCTGGTATTTCGGAAACTCGTCATTTCTTGGAAGCTTGGCAACCCTTTTCAATGAAAGTTCTTCTCCACAGTCTGTGCCTAGGGCTACTAGAAGAGGAAAAAACCATAGAGATAAAACTGAGAACTCCTTTATTTTGTCAAGTTTCAAAGAGCTACTACAAAACATGTTGGATTTAGAGTTCCAAATTAATCTATGTATATAGGAGAGAACAGAGGAAAACCTAAATATAAAAACTGCTACTGTAGACGAAAGCTTCATCCTAGAAGAACATAATTTGGTGAGCCAAGTGGGATTTGTGTACTGATCATTACGACCACGTTTCTTCAAGATTGGGTAAAAAATATTTGCTGGTATTTCGGAAACTCGTTATTTCTTTGAAGCTTGCCAACCCCTCTCAATGAGCGAGATTTTCCACATTCTGTGCATAGGGATACTTGAAGAGGAAACAAACCATAAAGACAAAACTGAGAACTCCTTTATTTTGTCATGTTTCAAAGAGCTACTACAAAACATGTTGGATTTAGAGTTCCAAATTCATCTACCTATATAGGAGAGAACAGAGGGAAAGCTAAATATAAAAACTGCTACTGTAGACGAACGCTTCAATTTAGAAGAACAAAATTTGGTGAGCCAGGTCGGATTTGTGTACTGATCATTACCACCAAGTATCATCAAGATTGGGTGAAAAAATATTTGCTGCTACTTCGGAAACTCGTTATTTCTTAGAAGCTTGGCAACTCCTGTCAATCAAAGTGCTTTTCCACAGTCTGTGCCTAGGGCTACTTGAAGAGGAAACAAACCACAGAGACAAAAAAGAGAACTACATTATTTTGTCAAGTTTCAAAAAGCTACTACAAACCATGTTGGATTTACAGTTCAAAATTCATCTATCTATATAGGAGAGAACAGAGTGAAACCTAAATATAAAAACTGCTACTGTAGACGAACGCTTCAACATAGAAGAACAAAATTTGGTGAGCCTAGTGGGATTTGTGTACTAATCATTACAACCAAGTATTCTCAAGATTGGGTGAAAAATATTTGATGGTATTTCGGAAAATTTTTATTTTGTAGAAGCTTGGAAACCCCTCTCAATTAAAGTGCTTTTCCACAGTCTCTCCTAGGGCTACTTGAAGAGGAAACAAACCATAGAGACAAAACTGAGAACTCCTTTATTCTGTCAAGTATCAAAGAGCTACTACAAACCATGTTTTATTTAGTGTTCCAAATTATTCTATCTGTATAGGAGAGAACAGAGGGAAACCTAAATATAAAAACTGCTACTGTAGGCGAATGATTCAACCTAGAAGAACAAAATTTGGTGAGCCAAGTGGGATTTTTATACCGATCATTACCACCAAGTATCATCAAGATTGGGTGAAAAAATATTTGCTGGTATTTCGGAAACTCGTTATTTCCTAGAAGCTTTGCAACCCTTCTCAATGAAAGTGCTCTTCCACAGTCTGTGCCTAGGGCTACTTGAAGAGGAAACTAGCATAGAGATAAAACTGATAACTCCTTTATTTTGTCAAGTTTCAAAGAGCTACTACAAACCATGTTGGACTTACAGTTCCAAATTCATCTATCTATATTGGAGAGAACAGAGGGAAACCTAAATATAAAAACTGCTACTGTAGAAGAACGCTTCAACATAGAAGAACAAAATTTGGTGAGCCTAGTGGGATTTATGTATTGATCATTACCACCAAGTATCATCAAGATTGGGTGAAAAATATTTGCTGGTATTTCGGAAAATCTTTATTTCTTAGAAGCTTGGCAACCCCTCTCAATGAAAGTGCTTTCCACAGTCTGTGCCTAAGGCTACTTGAAGAGGAAACAAACCATAGAGACAAAACTGAGAACTCCTTTATTTTGTCAAGTTTCAAAGAGCTACTACAAACCATGTTGGATTTAGAGTTCCAAATTCATCTATCTATATGAGAGAACAGAGTGAAACCTAAATATAAAAACTGCTACTGTAGACGAACGCTTCTTCCTAGAAGAACACAATTGGGTGAGCCAAGTGGGATGTGTGTACTGATCATTACCACCACGTATCATCAAGATTGGCTGAAGAAATATTTGCTGATATTTCGGAAAATCGTAATTTCTTGGAAGCTTGGCAACCCCTTTCAATGAATGTGCTTTTCCACAGTCACTGCTTAGGGCTACTTGAAGAGGAAACAAATGGTAGAGACAAAACTGAGAGCTATTATTTTTTGTCAAGTTTCAAAGAGCTACTACAAACCATGTTGAATTTAGAGTTCCAAATTCATCTATCTATATAGGAGAGAACAGAGGGAAACCTAAAAATATAAACTGCTAGTGTAAACGAACACTTCAAACTAGAAGAACAAAATTTGGTGAGAAAGTGGGATTTGTGTACTTGTCTTTACCACCATGTATCATCAAGATTGGGTGAAAAAATTTTTGCTGGTATTTCGGAAACTCGTTATTTCTTGGATGCTTGGCAACCCTTTTCAATGAAAGTTCTTCTCCACAGTCTGTGCCTAGTGCTTCTAGAAGAGGAAACAAACCATAGACAGAAAACTGAGAACTCCTTTATTTTGTCAAGTTTCAAAGAGCTACTACAAAACATGTTGGATTTAGAGTTCCAAATTCATCTATGTATATACTAGAGAACAGAGGAAAACCTAAATATAAAAACTGCTACTGTAGACGAAAGCTTCATCCTAGAAGAACATAATTTGGTGAGCCAAGTGGGATTTGTGTACTGATCATTACCACCACGTTTCTTTAAGATTGGTTAAACAATATTTGCTGGTATTTCGGAAACTCGTTATTTCTTAGAAGCTTGCCAACCCCTCTCAATCAAAGTGCTTTTCCACAGTCTGTGCCTAGGGCTACTTGAAAAGGAAACAAACCATAGAGGCAAAACTGAGAACTCTTTATTTTGTGAAGTTTCAAAAAGCTACTACAAACCATGTGGGACTTACAGTTCCAAATTCATCTATCTATATAGGAGAGAACAGAGGAAAACCTAAATATAAAAACTGCTACTGTAGACGAACGCTTCAACATAGAAGAACAAAATTTGGTGAGCCAAGTGGGATTTTTGTACTGATCATTACCGCCAAGTATCACCAAGATTGGGTGAAAAAATAGTGCTGATATTTCGGAAACTCATTATTTTTTAGAAGCTTGGCAACCCCTCTCAATGAAAGTGCTTTTCCACAGTCTGTGCCTAAAGCTTCTTGAAGAGGTAACAAACCATAGAGACAAAACTGAGAACTCCTTTATTTTGTCAAGTTTAAAAGAGCTACTACAAACCATTTTGGATTTAGAGTTCCAAATTCATCTATCTATATAGGAGAGAACAGAGGGAAACCTAAGTATAAAAACTGCTACTGCAGACGAACGCTTCAACATACAAGAACAAAATTTGGTGAGCCTAGTGGGATTTGTGTACTGATCATTACCAACAAGTATCATCAAAATTGGGTGAAAAGTATTTGTTGGTATTTCGGAAAATTGTTATTTCTTAGAAGCTTGGCAACCTCTCTCAATGAAAGTGCTTTTCCACAGTCTGTGCCTAGGGCTACTTGAAGAGGAAACAAACCATAGAGACAAAACTGAGAACTCCTTTATTTTGTCAAGTATCAAAGAGCTACTACAAACCATGTTTTATTTAGTGTTCCAAATTATTCTATCTGTATAGGAGAGAACAGAGGGAAACCTAAATATAAAAACTGCTACTGTAGGCGAATGATTCAACCTAGAAGAACAAAATTTGGTGAGCCAAGTGGGATTTTTATACCGATCATTACCACCAAGTATCATCAAGATTGGGTGAAAAAATACTTGTTGGTATTTCGGAAACTCGTTATTTCTTAGAAGCTTTGCAACCCTTCTCAATGAAAGTGCTCTTCCACAGTCTGTGCCTAGGGCTACTTGAAGATGAAACTAGCATAGAGATAAAACTGATAACACCTTTATTTTGTCAAGTTTCAAAGAGCTACTACAAAACATGTTGGATTTAGCGTTCCAAATTCATCTATGTATATAGGAGAGAACAGAGGAAAACCTAAATATAAAAACTGCTACTTTAGACGAACGCTTCATCCTAAAAGAACACAATTTGGTGAGCCAAGTGGGATTTGTGTACTGATCATTACGACCACGTTTCTTCAAGATTGGGTAAAAAATATTTGCTGGTATTTCGGAAACTCGTTATTCCTTTGAAGCTTGCCAACCCCTCTCAATGAGCGAGATTTTCCACATTCTGAGCATAGGGATACTTGAAGAGGAAACAAACCATAACGACAAAACTGAGAACTCCTTTATTTTGTCAAGTTTCAAAGAGCTACTACAAACCATGTTGGATTTAGAGTTCCAAATTCATCTACCTATATAGGAGAGAACAGAGGGAAAGCTTAATATAAAAACTGCTACTGTAGACGAACGCTTCAATTTAGAAGAACAAAATTTGGTGAGCCAGGTCGGATTTGTGTACTGATCATTACCACCAAGTATCATCAAGATTGGGTGAAAAAATATTTGCTGGTATTTCGGAAACTCGTTATTTCTTAGAAGCTTGGCAACTCCTCTCAATCAAAGTGCTTTTCCACAGTCTGTGCCTAGGGCTACTTGAAGAGGAAACAAACCACAGAGACAAAAATGAGAACTACATTATTTTGTCAAGTTTCAAAAAGCTACTACAAACCATGTTGGATTTACAGTTCAAAATTCATCTATCTATATAGGAGAGAACAGAGTGAAACCTAAATATAAAAACTGCTACTGTAGACGAACGCTTCAACATAGAAGAACAAAATTTGGTGAGCCTAGTGGGATTTGTGTACTAATCATTACAACCAAGTATTCTCAAGATTGGGTGAAAAATATTTGATGGTATTTCGGAAAATTTTTATTTTGTAGAAGCTTGGAAACCCCTCAATTAAAGTGCTTTTCCACAGTCTCTCCTAGGGCTACTTGAAGAGGAAACAAACCATAGAGACAAAACTGAGAACTCCTTTATTCTGTCAAGTATCAAAGAGCTACTACAAACCATGTTTTATTTAGTGTTCCAAATTATTCTATCTGTATAGGAGAGAACAGAGGGAAACCTAAATATAAAAACTGCTACTGTAGGCGAACGATTCAACCTAGAAGAACATAATTTGGTGAGCCAAGTGGGATTTGTGTACTTGTCATTACCACCAAGTATCATCAAGATTGGGTGAAAAAATATTTGCTGGTATTTCGGAAACCCATAATTTCTTGGGAGTTTGACAAACCCTTTCAATGAAAGTGCTTTTCCACAGTCTCTGCTTAGGGCTACTTGAGGAGGAAACAAATCATACAGACAAAACTAAGAAGTTTTCTATTTTGTCAAGTTTCAAAGAGCTACTACAAACCATGTTGGATTTAGAGTTCCAAATTCATCTACCTATATAGGAGAGAACAGAGGGAAACCTAAAAATATATACTGCTACTGTAAAGGATCGCTTTAACCTAGAAGAACAAAATTTGTTGAGCCAATTGGGATTTGTGTACTTGTCATTAACACCAAGTATCATCAAGATTGGGTGAAAAAATATTTGCTGGTATTTCGATAACTCGTTATTTCTTAGAAGCCTGGCAACCCCTGTCAATCTACGTGCTTTTCCACAGTCTATGACTAGGGCTACTTGAAGAGGAAACAAAACATAGAGACAAAACTGAGAACTCCTTTATTTAGTCAAGTATCAAAGAGCTACTACAAACCATGTTGCATTTAGAGTTCCAAATTCATCTATCTATATAGGAGAGAACAGAGGGAAACCTAAAAATATAAACTGCTACTGTAAACGAACGCTTCAACCTAGAAGAACAAAATTTGGTGAGCCAAGTAGGATTTTTGTACTGATCATTACCACCACGTATCATCAAGGTTGGGTGAAAAAATATTTGCTGGTATTTCTAAAACTCTTTATTTCTTAGAAGCTTGTAAACCCCTCTTAATGAAAGTGCTTTTCCACAGTCTGTGCCTAGATCTACTTGAAGAGGAAACAATCCATAAAGATAAAACTGAGAACTCCTTTAGTTTGTCAAGTTTCAAAGAGGCTACTACAAACCATGTTGGATTTAGAGTTCCAAATTCATCTATCTATATAGGAGAGAACAGAGGGAAACCTAAAAATATAAACTGCTACTGTTAACGAACGCTTCAACCTAGAAGAACAAAATTTGGTGAGTCAAGTGCGATTTGTGTACCGATCATTACCACCAAGTATCATCAAGATTGGGTGAAAAAATATTTGCTGGTATTTCAGAAACTCGTTATTTCTTAGAAGCCTGGCAAACCCTCTCAATGAAAGTGCTTTTCCACAGTCTATGACTAGGGCTACTTGAAGAGGAAACAAAAAATAGAGACAAATCTGAGAACTTCTTCATTTTGTCAAGTTTCAAAGAGCTACTACAATCCATGTTGGATTTACAGTTCCAAATTTATATATCAATATAAAAAAGAACACACTGAAACCTAAAAATAAAAACTGCTACTGTAAACGAACGTTTCCACCCAGAAGAACACAATTTGGTGAGCCAAGTGGGATTTGTGTACTGATCATTACCACCAGGTATCATCAAGATTGGGTGAAAAATATTTGCTGGTATTTCGGAAACTCGTTATTTCTTAGAAGCTGGCAACCCCTCTCAATGAATGTGCTTTTCCCGAGTCTGTGCCTAGGGCTATTTGAAGAGGAAACAAACAATTGAGACAAAACTGAGAACTTTACTATTTTGTCAAGTTTCAAAGAGCTACTACAAACCATGTTGGATTTAGAGTTCCAAATTCATCTATCTATATAGGAGAGAACAGAGGGAAACCTAAAAATATAAACTGCTACTGTAAAAGAACGCTTCAACCTAGAAGAACAAAATTTGGTGACCCAATTGGGATTTGTGTACTTGTCATTACCACCAATTATCATCAAGATTGGGTGAAAAAATATTTGCTGGTATTTCGGAAACTCCTAATTTCTTGGAAGCTTGGCAACCCCTTTCAATGAAAGTGGTTTTCCATATTCTCTGCTTAGGGCTACTTGAAGAGGAAACAAATCATAGAGACAAAACTGAGAACTCCTTTATTTTGTCAAGTTTCAAAGAGCTACTTCAAACCATGTTGGATTTAGAGTTCCAAATTCATCTATCTATATAGGAGAGAACAGAGGGAAACCTAAAATATAAACTGCTACTGTAAACGAACGCTTCAACCTAGAAGAACAAAATTTGGTGAGCCAAGTGGGAATTGTGTACTTGTCATTACCACCAAGTATCATCAAGATTGGGTGAAAAAATATTTGCTGGTATTTCAGAAACTTGTTATTTCTTAGAAGCCTGGCAACCCCTCTCAATGAAAGTGCTTTTCCACAGTCTATGACTAGGGCTACTTGAAGAGGAAACAAAACATAGAGACAAAACAGAGAACTTCTTCATTTTGTCAAGTTTCAAAGAGCTACCACAATCCATGTTGGATTTAGAGTTCCAAATTCATATATCTATATAAAAAAGATCAGAGTGAAACCTAAAAATAAAAACTGCTACTGTAAACGAACGCTTCAACCTAGAAGAACACAATTTGGTGAGCCAAGTGGGATTTGTGTACTGATCATTACCACCACGTATCATCAAGATGGGTGAAAAAATATTTGCTGGTATTTCAAAAACTCGTTATTTCTTAGAATCTTGGCAACCCCTCTCAATGAATGTGCTTTTCCCCAGTCTGTGCCTAGGGCTATTTGAAAAGGAAACAAACAATAGAGACAAAACTGAGAACTTTTCTATTTTGTCAAGTTTCAAAGAGCTACTACAAACCATGTTGGTTCGAGTTCCAAATTCATCTATCTATATATACTAGAGAACAGAGGGTAACCTAAATATATAAATTGCTACTGTAAACGAACGCTTCAACCTAGAAGAACAAAATTTGGTGAGCCAATTGGGATTTGTGTACTTGTCATTACTACCAAGTATCATCAAGATTGGGTGAAAAAATATATGCTGGTATTTTGGAAACTCGTAATTTCTTGCAGCTTGGCAACCACTTTCAATGGAAATGCTTTTCCACAGTCGCTGCCTGAGCTACTTGAAGAGGAAACAAATCATAGAGACAAAACTGAGCACTACTTTTTTTTTTGTCAAGTTTCAAAGAGCTACTACAAACCTTGTTGGATTTAGAGTTCCAAATTCATCTATCTATATAGGAGAGAACAGAGGGAAACCTAAAAATAAAAACTGCTACTGTAAACGAACACTTCAACCTAGAAGAACACAATTTGGTGATCCAAGTGGGATTTGTGTACTTGTCATTAACACCAAGTATCATCAAGATTGGGTGAAAAACTGTTTGCTGGTATTTCGGAAACTCCTAATTTCTTGGAAGCTTGGCAACCACTTTCAATGAAAGTGCTTTTCCACAGTCTCTGCTTAGGGATACTTGAGGAGGAAACAAATCATAGAGACAAAAGTGAGAACTCCTTTATTTTGTCAAGTTTCAAAGAGCTACTACAAACCATGTTGGATTTAGAGTTCCAAATTCATCTATCTATATAGGAGAGAACAGAGGGATACCTAAAAATATAAACTGCTACTGTAAACTAACACTTCAAAATAGAAAAACAAAATTTGGTGAGTCAAGTGGGATTTGTGTACAGATGATTACCACCAAGTATCATCAAGACTGGTTGAAAAAGTATTTGCTGTTAGTTCGGAAACTCGTTATTTCTAAGAAGTTGGCAAACCCTTTCAATGAAAGTGCTTTTCCACAGATTGTGCCTAGGGCTACTTGAAGAGGAAACAAACCATAGAGACAAAACTGAGAACTCTTTTATTTTGTCAAGTTTAAAGAGCTACTACAATCCATGTTGGTATTAGAGTTCCAAATTCATTATCTATATAGGAGAGAACAGAGTGAAACCTAAAAATAAAAACTGCTACTGTAAAAGAACGCTTCAACTTAGAAGAACACAATTTGGTGAGCCAAGTGGGATTTGTGTACAGATCATTACCACCACGTATCATCAAGATTGCGTGAAAAAAATATTTGCCGGTATTTCAGAAACTCGTTGTTTGTTAGAAGCTTGGCAACCCCTCTCAATGAATGTGCTTGTGCCCAGTCTGTGCTTAGGGCTATTTGAAGAGGAAACAAACCATAGAGACAAAAGTGAGAACATTTTTATTATGTCAAGTTTCAAAGAGCTACTACAAACCATGTTGTGTTTAGAGTTCCAAATTCTTCTGTCTATATAGGAAAGAACAGAGGGAAACCTAAAAATAAAAACTGCTCTTGTAAACGAACGCTTCATCCTAGAAGAGCAAAATTTGGTGAGCCAAGTGGGATTTGTGTACTTGTAATTACCACCAAGTATCATCAAGATTGGGTGAAAAAATATTTGCTGGTATTTCGAAAACTCGTTATTTCTTTGAAGCCTGGCAACCCCTCTCAATTAAAGTGCTTTTCCACAGTCTATGACTAGGGCTACTTGAAGACGAAACAAAACATAGAGACAAAACTGAGAACTTCTTCATTTTGTCAAGTTTCAAAGAGCTACTACAATCCATGATGGAGTTAGAGTTCCAAATTCATATATCTATATAAACAAGTTCAGAGTGAAACCTAAAAATAAAAACTGCTACTGTAAACGAACGCTTCAACCTAGAAGAACACAATTTGGTGAGCCAAGTGGGATTTGTGTACTGATCATTACCACCACGTATCATCAAGATTGGGTGAAAAAATATTTGCTGGTATTTCAAAAACTCGTTATTTCTTCGAAGCTTGGCAACCCCTCTCAATGAATGTGCTTTTCCCCAGTCTGTGCCTAGGGCTATTTGAAGAGGAAACAAACAATAGAGACAAAACTGAGAACTTTTCTATTTTGTCAAGTTTCAAAGAGCTACTAGAAACCATGTTGGATTTATAGTTCCAAATTCATCTATCTATATAGGAGAGAACAGAGGGAAACCTAAAAATATAAACTGCTACTCTAATCGAACGCTTCAACCTAGAAGAACAAAATTTGGTGAGCCAATTGGGATTTGTGTACTTGTCGTTAGTACCAAGTATCATCAAGATTGGGTGAAAAAATATTTGCTGGTATTTCAGAAACTCGTAATTTCTTGGAAGCTTGGCAACCCCTTTCAATGAAAGTGGTTTTCCACAGTCTCTTCTTAGGGCTACTTGAAGAGGAAACAAATCATAGAGACAAAACTAAGAACTCCTTTATTTTGTCAATTTTCAAAGAGCTACTACAAACCATGTTGGATTTAGGGTTCCAAATTCATCTATCTATATGGGAGAGAACAGAGGGAAACCTAAAAATGAAAACTGCTCTTGTAAACGAACGCTTCAAAGTAGAAGAGCAAAATTTGGTGAGCCAAGTGGGATTTGTGTACTTGTAATTACCACCAAGTATCATCAAGATTGGGTGAAAAAATATTTGCTGGTATTTCGGAAACCCGTAATTTTTTGTTAGCTTGGCAAACCCTTTCAAGGAAAGTGCTTTTCCACAGTCTCTTCTTAGGGCTACTTGAAGAGGAAACAAATCATAGAGATAAAACTGAGAACTCCTTTACTTTGTCAAGTTTCAAAGAGCTACTACAAACCATGTTGGATTTAGAGTTCCAAATTCATCTATCTATATAGGAGAGAACAGAGGGACACCTAAAAATATAAACTGCAACTGTAAACGAACGCTTCAACTTAGAAGAACCAAACTTGGTGAGTCAAGTGGGATTTGTGTACTGATCATTACCACCAGTATCATCAAGATTGGGTAAAAAAATATTTGCTGGTATTATGGAAACTCGTTATTTCTTAGAAGCTTGGCAAAACTCTCAATGAAAGTGCTTTTCCACAGTCTGTGCCAAGGGCTACTTGAAGAAGAAACAAACCATAGAGACAAAACTGAGAACTCTTTTATTTTGTCAAGTTTCAAAGACCTACTACAAACCATGTTGGATTTAGAGTTCCAAATTCATCTATCTATATAAGAGAGAACAGAGTGAAACGTAAATATAAAAACTGCTACTGTAGACGAACGCTTCAACCTAGAAGAACAAAGTTTTTTGAGCCAAGTGAGATTTGTGTATTGATTATTACCACCAAGTATCATCAAGATTGGGTGAAAAAATATTTGCTGGTTTTTCGGAAACTCGTTATTTCTTAGAAGCTTGGGAAACCCTCTAATGAAAGTGCTTTTCCACAGTCTGTGCCTAGGGCTACTTGAAGAGGAAACAAACCATAGAGACAAAACTGAGAACTTTACTATTTTGTCAAGTTTCAAAGAGGTACTACAAACCATGTTGGATTTAGAGTTCCAAATTCATCTATCTATATAGGAGAGAACAGAGGGAAACCTAAAAATATAAACTGCTACTGTAAAAGAACGCTTCAACCTAGAAGAACAAAATTTGGTGAGCCAATTGGGATTTGTGTACTTGTCATTACCACCAAGTATCATCAAGATTGGGTGAAAAAATATTTGCTGGTATTTCGGAAACTCGTAATTTCTTGGAAGCTTGGCAACCCCTTTCAATGAAAGTGGTTTTCCACATTCTCTGCTTAGGGCTACTTGAAGTTGAAACAAATCATAGAGACAAAACTGAGAACTCATTTATTTTGTCAAGTTACAAAGAGCTACTAGAAACCATGTTGGATTTAGAGTTCCAAATTGATCTATCTATATAGGAGAGAACAGAGGGAAATCTAAAAATATAAACTGCTACTGTAAACTAACGCTTCAACCTAGAAGAACACAATTTGGTGAGTCAAGTGGGAATTGTGTACCGATCATTACCACTAAGTATCATCAAGACTGGGTGTAAAAATATTTGCTGGTATTTCGGAAACTCGTTATTTCTTAGAAGCTTGGCAACCCCTCTCAATGAATGTGCTTTTCCCCAGTCTGTGCCTAGGGCTATTTGAAGAGGAAACAAACAATAGAGAAAAAACAGAGAACTTTTCTATTTTGTCAAGTTTCAAAGAGCTACTACAAACCATGTTGGATTTAGAGTTCCAAATTCATCTATCTATATAGGAGAGAACAGAGGGAAACCTAAAAATATAAACTTCTACTGTAAAAGAACGCTTCAACCTAGAAGAACAAAATTTGGTGACCCAATTGGGATTTGTGTACTTGTCATTACCACCAAGTATCATCAAGATTGGGTGAAAAAATATTTGCTGGTATTTCGGAAACTCCTAATTTCTTGGAAGCTTGGCAACCCCTTTCAATGAAAGTGGTTTTCCATATTCTCTGCTTAGGGCTACTTGAAGAGGAAACAAATCATAGAGACAAAACTGAGAACTCCTTTATTTTGTCAAGTTTCAAAGAGCTACTACAAACCATGTTGGATTTAGAGTTCCAAATTCATCTATCTATATAGGAGAGAACAGAGGGAAACCTAAAATATAAACTGCTACTGTAAACGAACGCTTCAACCTAGAAGAACAAAATTTGGTGAGCCAAGTGGGAATTGTGTACTTGTCATTACCACCAAGTATCATCAAGATTGGGTGAAAAAATATTTGCTGGTATTTCGGAAACTTGTTATTTCTTAGAAGCCTGGCAACCCCTCTCAATGAAAGTGCTTTTCCACAGTCTATGACTAGGTCTACTTGAAGAGGAAACAAAACATAGAGACAAAACAGAGAACTTCTTCATTTTGTCAAGTTTCAAAGAGCTACCACAATCCATGTTGGATTTAGAGTTCCAAATTCATATATCTATATAAAAAAGATCAGAGTGAAACCTAAAAATAAAAACTGCTACTGTAAACGAACGCTTCAACCTAGAAGAACACAATTTGGTGAGCCAAGTGGGATTTGTGTACTGATCATTACCACCACGTATCATCAAGATGGGTGAAAAAATATTTGCCGGTATTTCAGAAACTCGTTATTTCTTAGAAGCTTGGCAACCCCTCTCAATGAATGTGCTTTTCCCCAGTCTGTGCCTAGGGCTATTTGAAGAGGAAACAAACAATAGAGACAAAACTGAGAACTTTTCTATTTTGTCAAGTTTCAAAGAGCTACTACAAACCATGTTGGATTTCGAGTTCCAAATTCATCTATCTATATAGGAGAGAACAGAGGGTAACCTAAATATATAAATTGCTACTGTAAACGAACGCTTCAACCTAGAAGAACAAAATTTGGTGAGCCAATTGGGATTTGTGTACTTGTCATTACTACCAAGTATCATCAAGATTGGGTGAAAAAATATATGCTGGTATTTCGGAAACTCGTAATTTCTTGCAGCTTGGCAACCACTTTCAATGGAAATGCTTTTCCACAGTCGCTGCCTGAGCTACTTGAAGAGGAAACAAATCATAGAGACAAAACTGAGCACTACTTTTTTTTTGTCAAGTTTCAAAGAGCTACTAGAAACCTTGTTGGATTTAGAGTTCCAAATTCATCTATCTATATAGGAGAGAACAAAGGGAAACCTAAAAATAAAAACTGCTACTGTAAACGAACACTTCAACCTAGAAGAACACAATTTGGTGATCCAAGTGGGATTTGTGTACTTGTCATTAACACCAAGTATCATCAAGATTGGGTGAAAAACTGTTTGCTGGTATTTCGGAAACTCCTAATTTCTTGGAAGCTTGGCAACCACTTTCAATGAAAGTGCTTTTCCACAGTCTCTGCTTAGGGATACTTGAGGAGGAAACAAATCATAGAGACAAAAGTGAGAACTCCTTTATTTTGTCAAGTTTCAAAGAGCAACTACAAACCATGTTGGATTTAGAGTTCCAAATTCATCTATCTATATAGGAGAGAACAGAGGGATACCTAAAAATATAAACTGCTACTGTAAACTAACGCTTCAAAATAGAAAAACAAAATTTGGTGAGTCAAGTGGGATTTGTGTACCGATGATTACCACCAAGTATCATCAAGACTGGTTGAAAAAGTATTTGCTGTTAGTTCGGAAACTCGTTATTTCTAAGAAGTTGGCAAACCCTTTCAATGAAAGTGCTTTTCCACAGATTGTGCCTAGGGCTACTTGAAGAGGAAACAAACCATAGAGACAAAACTGAGAACTCTTTTATTTTGTCAAGTTTAAAGAGCTACTACAAACCATGTTGGTATTAGAGTTCCAAATTCATTATCTATATAGGAGAGAACAGAGTGAAACCTAAAAATAAAAACTGCTACTGTAAAAGAACGCTTCAACTTAGAAGAACACAATTTGGTGAGCCAAGTGGGATTTGTGTACAGATCATTACCACCACGTATCATCAAGATTGCGTGAAAAAAATATTTGCCGGTATTTCAGAAACTCGTTGTTTGTTAGAAGCTTGGCAACCCCTCTCAATGAATGTGCTTGTGCCCAGTCTCTGCTTAGGGCTATTTGAAGAGGAAACAAACCATAGATACAAAAGTGAGAACATTTTTATTTTGTCAAGTTTCAAAGAGCTACTACAAACCATGTTGGATTTAGAGTTCCAAATTCTTCTGTCTATATAGGAAAGAACAGAGGGAAACCTAAAAATAAAAACTGCTCTTGTAAACGAACGCTTCATCCTAGAAGAGCAAAATTTGGTGAGCCAAGTGGGATTTGTGTACTTGTCGTTAGTACCAAGTATCATCAAGATTGGGTGAAAAAATATTTGCTGGTATTTCAGAAACTCGTAATTTCTTGGAAGCTTGGCAACCCCTTTCAATGAAAGTGGTTTTCCACAGTCTCTGCTTAGGGCTACTTGAAGAGGAAACAAATCATAGAGACAAAACTGAGAACTCCTTTATTTTGTCAATTTTCAAAGAGCTACTACAAACCATGTTGGATTTAGGGTTCCAAATTCATCTATCTATATGGGAGAGAACAGAGGGAAACCTAAAAATGAAAACTGCTCTTGTAAACGAACGCTTCAAAGTAGAAGAGCAAAATTTGGTGAGCCAAGTGGGATTTGTGTACTTGTAATTACCACCAAGTATCATCAAGATTGGGTGAAAAAATATTTGCTGGTATTTCGGAAACCCGTAATTTTTTGTTAGCTTGGCAAACCCTTTCAAGGAAAGTGCTTTTCCACAGTCTCTTCTTAGGGCTACTTGAAGAGGAAACAAATCATAGAGATAAAACTGAGAACTCCTTTACTTTGTCAAGTTTCAAAGAGCTACTACAAACCATGTTGGATTTAGAGTTCCAAATTCATCTATCTATATAGGAGAGAACAGAGGGACACCTAAAAATATAAACTGCAACTGTAAACGAACGCTTCAACTTAGAAGAACCAAACTTGGTGAGTCAAGTGGGATTTGTGTACTGATCATTACCACCAGTATCATCAAGATTGGGTAAAAAAATATTTGCTGGTATTATGGAAACTCGTTATTTCTTAGAAGCTTGGAAACAACTCTCAATGAAAGTGCTTTTCCACAGTCTGTGCCAAGGGCTACTTGAAGAAGAAACAAACCATAGAGACAAAACTGAGAACTCTTTTATTTTGTCAAGTTTCAAAGACCTACTACAAACCATGTTGGATTTAGAGTTCCAAATTCATCTATCTATATAAGAGAGAACAGAGTGAAACATAAATATAAAAACTGCTACTGTAGACGAACGCTTCAACCTAGAAGAACAAAGTTTTTTGAGAAAAGTGAGATTTGTGTATTGATTATTACCACCAAGTATCATCAAGATTGGGTGAAAAAATATTTGCTGGTTTTTCGGAAACTCGTTATTTCTTAGAAGCTTGGGAAACTCTCTCAATGAAAGTGCTTTTCCACAGTCTGTGCCTAGGGCTACTTGAAGAGGAAACAAACCATAGAGACAAAACTGAGAACTCATTTATTTTGTCAAGTTTCAAAGAGGTACTACAAACCATGTTGGATTTAGAGTTCCAAATTTATCTATCTATATAGCAGAGAACAGAGTAAAACGTAAAAATAAAAACTGCTACTGTATACGAACGCTTCAACCGAGAAGAACAAAATTTTGTGAGCCAAGTGGGATTTGTGAACTTGTCATTACCACCACGTATCATCAAGTTTGGGTGAAACAGTATTTGCTGGTATTTCGAAACTCGTTATTTCTTAGAAGCTTGGCAACCCCTCTCAATGAAAGTGCTTTTCCACAGTCTGTGCCTAGGGCTAATTGAAGAGAAAACAAATCATAGAGACAAAACTGAGAACTCCTTTTTTTTGTCAAGTTTCAAAGCGCTACTTCACACCATGCTGGATTTAGAGTTCCAAATTCAGCTATCTATATAGGAGAGAACAGAGGGAAACCTACAAATATACACTGCTAGTGTCAAGGAACACTTCAACATAGAAGAACACAAAATGGGGAGCCAAGTGGGATTTGTGTACTGATCATTACCACCACGTATCATCAAGATTGGGTGAAAAAATATTTGCTGGTGTTTCGGAAACTCATTATTTCTTAGAAGCTTGGCAACCCCTCTTAATGAAAGTGATTTTCCACAGTCTGTGCCAAGGGCTATTTCAAGAGGAAACAAACAGTACAGACAAAACTGAGTACTCCTTTATTTTGTCAAGTTTCAAAGAGCTACTACAAACCATGTTGGATTTAGAGTCCCTAATTCATCTATCTGTATACGAGAGAACAGAGGGAAACCTAAAAATAAAAACTGCTCTTGTAAACGAACGCTTCAACCTAGAAGAGCAAAATTGGGTGAGCAAAGTGGGATTTGTGTACTTGTAATTACCACCAAGTATCATCAAGATTGGGTGAAAAAATATTTTCTGGTATTTTGGAAACCCGTGATTTTTGGGGAGCTTGGCAAACCCTTTCCATGAAAACGCTTTTCCACAGTCTCTGCTTACGGCTACTTGAAGAGGAAAAAAGTCATAGAGACAAATCTGAGAACTCCTTTATTTTGTCAAGTTTCAAAGAGCTACTACAAACCATGCTGGATTTACTGTTCCAAATTCATCTATCTATATAGGAGAGAAGAGAGTGAAACCTAAATATAAAAACTGCTACTGTAGACGAACGCTTCAACCTAGAAGAACAAAATTTGGTGAGCCAAGTGGGATTTGTGTACTTGTCATTACCACCACGTATCATCAAGGTTGGGTGAAAAAGTATTTGCTGGTATTTCGGAAACTTGTAAGTTCTTGGAACCTTGGCAACTCCTTTCAATGAAAGTGCTTTTTCACAGTCTGTGCTTAGGGCTACTTGAAGAGGAAACAAATCATAGAGACAAAACTGAGAACTACTTCTTTTTGTCAATTTTCAAAGCGCTACTACAAACCATGCTGGATTTTGAGTTCCAAATTCAGCTGTCTATATAGGAGAGAACAGAGGGAAACCTAAAAATAAAAACTGCTACTGTAAAGGAACACTTCAACCTAGAAGAGCAAAATTGGGTGAGCAAAGGGGGATTGTGTACCGATCATTACCACCAGGTATCATCAAGATCGGGCGAAAAAATATTTGCTAGTATTTCTGAAACTCGTTATTTCGTAGAAGCTTTCAACCTCTCAAAATGAAAGTGCATTTCCACTGTCTGTGCCTAGGGCTATTGAAGAGGAAACAAACCATAGAGACGATACTGAGAACTCCTGTATATTGTCAAGTTTCAAAGAGCTACTACAAACCATGTTGGATTTAGGGTTCCAAATTCATCTATCTATATAAGAAAGAACAGAGTGAAACCTAAATATAAAAACTGCTACTGTAGACGAACGCTTAAACCTAGAAGAACAAAATTTGATGAGCCAAGTGCGATTTGTGGACTTATCATTACCACCAAGTATTATCAAGATTATGTGAAAAAATATTTGCTGGTATTTCGGAAACTCGTTATTTCTTGGATGCTTGGCAACCCCTTTCAGTGAAAGTGCTTTTCCTCAGTCTGTGCCTAGGGCTACTTGAAGAAGAAACAAACCATAGAGACAAAACTGAGAACTATTTTATTTTGTCAAGTATCAGTGAGCTACAACAAACCATGTTGGATTTACAGTTCCAAATTCATCTATCTATATAAGAGAGAACAGAGTGAAACGTAAATATAAAAACTGCTACTGTAGACGAACCCTTCAACCTAGAAGATCAAAATTTGGTGAGCCAAGTGGGATATGTGTACTGATCATTACCAGCAATTATCATAAAGTTGGGTGAAAAAATATTTGGTGGTATTTGAGAAACTCATTATTTCTTTGAAGCTTGGGAAACCCTCTCAATGAAAGTGCTTTTCCACAGTCTGTGCCTATGGGTACTTGAAGAGGAAACAAACCATAGAGACAAAACTGAGAACTCCTTTATTTTTTGAAGTTTCAAAGAGCTACTACAAACCATGTTGGATTTAGAGTTCCAAATTCATCTATCTATATAGGAGAGAACAAAGTGAAACCTAAAAATAAAAACTGCTACTGTAGACGAACGCTTCAACCTAGAAGAACAAAATTTGGTGAGCCAAGTGGGATTTGTGTACTGATCATTACCACAAAGTATCATCAAGTTTGGGTGAAAAAATATTTGCTGGTATTTCGGAATCTCGTTATATCTTAGAACTTGGCAACCACTCTCAATGAAAGTGCTTTTCCACAGTCTGTGCCTAGGGCTACTTGAAGAGGAAAGAAACCATAGAGAGAAAACTGAGAACTCCTTTATTTTGTCACGTTTCAAAGAGCTAGTAGAAACCATGTTGGATTTAGAGTTCCAAATTCATCTATCTATATGGGAAAGAATGGAGGAAAACCTACATATAAAAACTACTACTGTAGACGAACGCTTCAACCTAGAAGAACACAATTTGGTGAGCCAAGTGGGATTTGTCTACTGATCATTACCACCAAGTATCATCAAGATTGGGTGAAAAAATATTTGCTGCTATTTCGGAAACACGTTATTTCTTAGAAGCTTGGCAACCCCTCTCAATGAAAATGCTTTTCCACATTCTGTGTCTAGGTCTACTTGAAGAGGTAACAAACCATAGAGACAAAACTGAGAACTCCTTTATTTTGTCAAGTTTCAAAGTGCTACTACAAACCATGTTGGATTTAGAGTTCCAAATTCATCTATCTATATAAGAGAGAACAGAGTGAAACCTAAATATAAAAACTGCTACTGTAGACGAACGCTTCACCCTAGAAGAACAAAATTTGGTGAGCCAAGTGGGATTTGTGTACGTGTCATTTTCACCACGTATCTTCAAGATTGGGTGTAAAAGTATTTGCTGGTATTTTGGAAACTCGTTATTTCTTAGAAGCTTGGGAAACCCTCTCAATGAAATTGCTTTTCCACAGTCTGTGTCTAGGGCTACTTGAAGAGGAAACAAACCATAGAGACAAAACTGAGAACTCCTTTATTTTGTCAAGTTTCAAAGAGCTACTACAAACCATGTTGGATTTACAGTTCCAAATTCATCTATCTATATAGGAGAGAAGAGAGTGAAATCTAAAAATAAAAATTGCTACTGTAAACAAACGCTTCAACATAGAAAAACAAAATTTGGTGAGCCAAATGGGATTTGTGTACCGATCATGACCACAAAGTATCATCACGTTTGGGTGAAAAAATGTTTGCTGGTATTTCGGAAACTCATTATTTCTTGGATGCTTGGCAACCCCTTTCAGTGAAATTGCTTTTCCACATTCTGTACCTAGGGCTACTTGAAGAAGAAACAAACCATAGAGACAAAACTGAGAACTATTTTATTTTGTCAAGTTTCAGTGAGCTACTAAAAACCATGTTGGATTTAGAGTTCCAAATTCATCTATCTATATAAGAGAGAACAGAGTGAAACGTAAATATAAAAACTGCTACTATAGACGAACGCTTCAACCTAGAAGAACAAAATTTGTTGAGACAAGTGGGATTTGTGTACTTGTCATTACCACCATGTATCATCAAGATTGGGTGAAAAAATATTTGGTGGTATTTCGGAAACTCGTTATTTCTTAGAAGCTGGCAACCCCTCTCAATTAAAGTGCTTTTCCATAGTCGGTGCCTAGGGCTACTTGAAGATTAAACAAACCATAGAGACAAAACTGAGAACTCCTTTATTTGTCAAGTTTCAAAGAGCTACTACAAACCATGTTGGATTTAGAGTTCCAAATTCATCTCTCTATATAGGAGAGAACAAAGTGAAACCTAAAAATAAAAACTGCTACTGTAAACGAACGCTTCACTCTAGAAGAACAAACTTTGGTGAGCCAAGTGGGATTTGTGTACGTGTCATTATCACCACGTATTATCAAGATTGGGTGAAAAATGATTTGCTGGTATTTCGGAAACTTGTAATTTCTTGGAAGCTTGGCAACTCCTTTCAATATAAGTGCTTTTCAACAGTCTCTGTTTAGGGCTACTTGAAGAGAAAACGAATCATAGAGATAAAACAGAGTTCTCCTTTATTTTATCATTTTTCAAAGAGCTACTATAAACCATGTTGTATTTACAGTTCCAAATTCATCTATCTATATAGGAGAAAAGAAAGTGAAACCTAAATATAAAAACTGCTACGGAAGACGAACGCTTCAACCTAGAAGAACGAAATTTGGTGAGCCAAGTGGGATTTGTGTACTTGTCATTACCACCACGTATCATCAAGATTGGGTGAAAAAGTATTTTCTGGTATTTCAAAAACTTGTAATTTCTTGGAAGCTTGGCAACTCCTTTCAATGAAAGTGCTTTTCCACAGTCTCTGCTTAGGGCTACTTGAAGAGGAAACAAATCATAGAGACAAAACTGAGAACTACTTTTTTTTGTCAAGTTTCAAGCGCTACTACAAACCATGCTGGATTTTGAGTTCCAAAATCAGCTATCTATATAGGAGAGAACAGAAGGAAACCTAAAAATATAAACTACTACTGTAAACCAACACTTCAACCTAGAAGAACACAATTTGTTGAGCCAATTGGGATTTGTGTACTTGTCATTACCACCAAGTATCATCAAGATTGGGTGAAAAATGATTTGCTGGTATTTCGGAAACTCGTTATTTCTTAGAAGCTTGGAAACCCCTTTCAATGAAAGTGCTTTTCCACAGTCTCTGCTTAGGGATACTTGAAGACGATACAAACCATAGAGACAAAACTGAGAACTCCTTTATGTTGTCAAGTTTCAAAGAGCTACTACAAACCATGTTGGATTTAAGTTCCAAATTCATCTATCTACATAGGAGAGAAGAGAGGGAAACCTAAATATAAAAACTGCTACTGTAGACGAACGCCTCAACCTAGAAGAACAAAATTTGGTGAGCCAAGTGGGATTTTTGTACTGATCATTACCACCAAGTATCATCAAGATTGGGTGAAAAAATATTTGCAGGTATTTCGGAAACTCGTAATTTCTTGGAAGCTTGGCAACCCCTTTCAGTGAAAGTGCTTTTCCACAGTCTCAGCTTAGGGCTACTTGAAGAGGAAACAAACCATAGAGACAAAACTGAAACCTCTTTATTTTTGTCAAGTTTCTAAGAGCAACTAGAAACCATGTTGGATTTAGAGTTCCATATTCATCTATCTATATAGGAGAGAACAGAGGGAAACCTAAATATAAAAACTGCTACTGCAGACGAATGCTTCAACCTAGAAGAACATAATTTGGTGAGCCAAGTGGGATTTGTGTACTTGTCATTACCACCACGTATCATCAAGATTGGGTGTAAAAATATTTGCTGGTATTTCAGAAACTCGCAATTTCTTGGAAGCTTGGCAACCCCTTTCAATGAAAGTGCTTTTCCACCGACTCTGCTTAGGGCTACTTGAAGACTATACAAACCATAGAGACAAAACTGAGAACTACTTTGTATTGTCAAGTTTCAAAGAGCTACTACAAACTATGTTGGATTTAGAGTTCCAAATTCATCTATCTATATAGGAGAGAACAGAGGGAAACCTAAAAATAAAAACTGCTCTTGTAAACGAACGCTTCAACCTAGAAGAGCAAAATTTGGTGAGCCAAGTAAGATTTGTGTATTTGTAATTACCACCAAGTATCATCAAGTTTGGGTGAAAAAATATTTGCTGGTATTTCAGAAACCCGTAATTTTTTGGGAGCTTGGTAAACCATTTCAATGAAAGTGCTTTTCCCCAGTTTCTCGTTAGGGCTACTTGAAGAGGAAACAAATCATAGAGAAAAAACTGAGAACTCCTTTATTTTGTCAATTTTCAAAGAGGTATTACAATCCATGTTGGATTTAGAGTTCCAAATTCATCTATCTATATAGGAGAGAAGAGAGGGAAACCTAAATATAAAAACTGCTACTGTGGACGAACGCTTCAACCTAGAAGAACAAAATTGTCTGAGCCAAGTTGGATTTTTGTACTGATCATTACCACCAAGTACCTTCAAGATTGGGAGAAAAAATATTTGCTGGTATTTCAGAAACTCGTTATTTCTTAGAAGCTTGGCAATCCCTCTCAATGAAAGTGCTTTTCCACAGTCTGTGCCTAGGGCTACTTGAAGAGGAATCAAACCATAGAGAGAAAACTGAGAACTCCTTTATTTTGTCAAGTTTCAAAGAGCTACTACAAACCATGTTGGATTTAGATTTCCAAATTCATCTATGTATATAGGAGAGAACAGAGGGAAACCTAAAAATATAAACTGATACTGTAAACGAACGCTTCATATTTGAAGAACAAAATTTGGTGAGCCAAGTGGGATTTCTGTACTTGTCATTACCACCACGTATCATCAAGATTGGGTGAAAAAATATATGCTGGTATTTCGGAAACTCGTAATTTCTGGAAGCTTGGCAACCCCTTTCAATGAAAGTGCTTTTCCACAGTCTCTGCTTAGGCCACTTTAATTGAAAACAAACCATAGAGACAAAACTGAGACCTCTTTTTTTTGTCAAGTTTCTAAGAGCTACTACAAACCATGTTGGATTTAGAGTTCCATATTCATCTATCTATATAGGAGAGAACAGAGGGAAACCTAATTATAAAAACTGCTACTGTAGACGAACGATACAACCTAGAAGAACAAAATTTGGTGAGCCAAGTGGGATTTGTGTACTGATCATTACCACAAAGTATCATCAAGTTTGGGTGAAAAAATATTTGCTGGTATTTCGGAATCTCGTTATTTCTTAGAACTTGGCAACCCCTCTCAATGAAAGTGCTTTTCCACAGTCTGTGCCTAGGGCTACTTGAAGAGGAAAGAAACCATAGAGAGAAAACTGAGAACTCCTTTATTTTGTCACGTTTCAAAGAGCTAGTAGAAACCATGTTGGATTTAGAGTTCCAAATTCATCTATCTATATGGGAAAGAATGGAGGAAAACCTACATATAAAAACTACTACTGTAGATGAACGCTTCAACCTAGAAGAACACAATTTGGTGAGCCAAGTGGGATTTGTCTACTGATCATTACCACCAAGTATAATCAAGATTGGGTGAAAAAATATTTGCTGCTATTTCGGAAACACGTTATTTCTTAGAAGCTTGGCAACCCCTCTCAATGAAAATGCTTTTCCACATTCTGTGTCTAGGTATACTTGAAGAGGTAACAAACCATAGAGACAAAACTGAGAACTCCTTTATTTTGTCAAGTTTCAAAGAGCTACTACAAACCATGTTGGATTGATAGTTCCAAATTCATCTATCTATATAGGAGAGAACAAAGTGAAACCTAAAAATAAAAACTGCTACTGTAAACGAACGCTTCAACCTAGAAGAACAAAATTTGGTGAGCCAAGTGGGATTTGTGTAGTTGTCATTACCACCACGTATCATCAAGATTGGGTGAAATAGTATTTGCTGGTATTTCGGAAACTCCTAATTTCTTGGAAGCTTGGCAACTACTTTCAATGAAAGTGCTTTTCCACGGTCTCTGCTTAGGGCTACTTGAAGAGAAAACAAATCATAGATACAAAACTGGGAACTACTTTTTTTTGTCAAGGTTCAAAGAGCTACTACAAACCATGTTGTATTTAGAGTTCCAAATTCATCTATCTATATAGGAGAGAACAGAGTGAAACCTAAAAATAAAAACTGCTACTGTAAACGAACGCTTCAACCTAAAAGAAGACAATTTGGTGAGCCAAGTGGGATTTGTGTACTGATCATTACCAACACTTATCATCAAGATTGCGTGAAAAAATATTTGCTGGTATTTCGGAACCTCGTTTTTTCTTAGAAGCTTGGCAACCCCTCTCAATGAAAGAGCTTTTTCACAGTCTGTGCCTAGGGCTACTTGAAGAGGAAACAAACCATAGAGACAAAACTGAGAACTCCTTTATTTTGTCAGGTTTCAAAGATCTACTATAAACCATGTTGGATTTAGAGGTCCAAATTCATCTATCTATATAGGAGAGAACAGAGGGAAACCTAAAAATATAAACTGCTACTGTAAACAAACGCTTCAACTTTGAAGAACAAAATTTGGTGAGTCAAGTGGGATTTTTGTACCGATCATTACCACCAAGTATCATCAAGATTGGGTGAAAAAATATTTGCTGGTATTTCGGAAACTTGTAGTTTCTTGGAAGCTTGGCAACCCCTTTCAGTTAAAGTGCTTTTCCACAGTCTGTGCCTAGGGCTACTTGAAGAGGAAACAAATCATAGAGACAATATTGAGAACTCCTTTATTTTGTCAAATTTCAAAGAGCTACTACAAACCATGTTGGATTAAGAGTTCCAATTTCATCTATCTATATAGGAGAGAACAAAGTGAAACCTAAAAATAAAAACTGCTACTGTAAAGGAACGATTCAACCTAGAAGAACGAAATTTGGTGAGCCAAGTGGGATTTGTGTACTTGTCATTACCACCACGTATCATCAAGATTGGGTGAAAAAGTATTTGCTGGTATTTCAGAAACTCCTAATTTCTTGGAAGCTTTTCAACTCCTTTCAATAAAAGTGATTTTCCACAGTCTCTGCTTAGGGCTGCTTGAAGAGGAAACAAATCATAGAGACAAAACTGAGAACTACTTTTTTTTTGTCAAGTTTCAAGCGGTACTACAAACCATGGTGGATTTTGAGTTCCAAAATCAGCTATCTATATAGGAGAGAACAGAAGGAAACCTAAAAATATAAACTGCTACTGTAAACTAACACTTCAACCTAGAAGAACACAATTTGGTGAGCCAAGTGGGATTTGTGTACTTGTCATTACCACCAAGTATCATCAAGATTGGGTGAAAAAGTATTTGCTGCTATTTCGGAAATTCGTTATTTCTTAGATGTTTGGAAACCCCTTTCAATGAAAGTGGTTTTCAAGACTCTCTGCTTAGGGCTACTTGAAGACTATACAAACCATAGAGACAAAACTGAGAACTACTTTGTTTTGTAAAGTTTCAAAGCGCTACTACAAACCATGTTGGATTTAGAGTTCCAAATTCAGCTATCTATATAAAAGAGATCAGAGGGAAACCTACAAATATAAACTGCTACTGTAAAGGAACACTTCAACCTAGAAGAACACAATTCGGTGAGCTAAGTGGGATTTGTGTACTGATCATTACCACTAGTATCATCAAGATTGGGTGAAAAAATATTTGGTGGTATTTTGAAAACTCAATATTTCTTAGAAGCTTGGCAACCGCTCTCAATGAAAGTGCTTTTCCACAGTCTGGGCCTAGGGCTACATGAAGAAGCAACAAACCATAGAGAAAAAACTGAGAACTATTTTAATTTGTGAAGATTCAAAGAGCTACTACAAACCATGTTGGATTTAGAGTTCCAAATTCATCTATCTATATAAGAGAGAACAGAGTGAAACCTAAAAATAAAAACTGCTACTGTAAACGAACGCTTCAAACTAGAAGAACAAAATTTGGTGAGCCAAGTGGTATTTGTGTACTTGTCATTACCACCAAGTATCATCAATATTGGGTGAAAAAATATTTGCCGGTATTTCAGAAACTCGTAATGTCTTGGAAGCTTGGCAACCCCTTTAAATGAAAGTGCTTTTCTACAGTCTCTGCTTAGGGCTACTTGAAGAGGAAACAAATCAAAGAGACAAAATTGAGAACTCCTTTATTTTGTCAAGTTTCAAAGAGCTACTACAAACCATGTTGCATTTAGAGTTCGAAATTCATCTATCTATATAGTAGAGAACAGAGGGAGACCTAAAAATATAAACTGCTACTGTAAACTAACGCTTCAAACTAGAAGAACAAAATTTGGTGAGTCAAGTGGGATTTGTGTACCGATCATTACCACCAAGTATCATCAAGATTGGGTAAAAAAATATTTGAGGGTATTTCGGAAACTCATTATTTCTTAGAAGCTTGGCAACCCTTTTCAATGAAAGTGCTTTTCCACACTTTGTGCCTAGGGCTACTTGAAGAGGAAACAAACCATAGAGACAAAACTGAGAATTCCTATATTTTTTCAAGTTTCAAAAAGCTACTACAAACCATGTTGGATTTAGAGTTCCAAATTTATCTATCTATATGGGAGAGAGCAGAGTGAAACCTAAAAATAAAAACTGCTACTGTAAACGAACGGTTCAACCTAGAAGAACACAATTTGGTGAGCCAAGTGGTATATGTGTACTGATCATTACCACCACGTATCATCAAGATTGGGTGAAAAAATATTTGCTGGTATTTCGGAAACTCGTTATTTCTTAGAAGCTTGGCAACCCCTCTCAATGAATGTGCTTTTCCCCAGTCTGTGCCTAGGGCTATTTGAAGAGGAAACAAACCGTAGAGACAAAACTGAGAACTTTTTTATTTTGTCAAGTTTCAAAGAGCTACTACAAACTATGTTGGATTTAGAGTTCCAAATTCATCTATCTATATAGGAGAGAACAGAGGGACACCTAAAAATATAAACTGCTACTGTAAACGAACGCTTCAACCTAGAAGAACAAAATTTGGTGAGCCAGGTGGGATTTGTGTACTTATCATTACCACCAAGTATCATCAAGATTGGGTGAAAAAAATATTTACTGGTATTTCGTAAACTCGTTATTTCTTAGAAGCTTGGCAACACCTTTCAATGGAAGTCCTTTTTTACAGTTTGTGCCTAGGGCTACTTGAAGAGGAAACAAACCATAGAGACAAAACTGAGAACTCCTTTATTTTGTCAAGTTTCAAGCAGCTACTACAAACGAAGTTGGATTTAGAGTTCCAAATTCATCTATCTATATGGGAGAGAGCAGAGTGAAACCTAAAAATAAAAACTGCTACTGTAAACGAACGCTTCAACTTAGAAGAACAAAATTTGGTGAGTGAAGTGGAATTTGTGTACTGATCATTACCACCAGTATCATCAAGATTTTGTGAAAAATATTTGCTGGTATTTTGGAAACTCGTTATTTCTTAGAAGCTTGGCAACAACTCTCAATGAAAGTGCTTTTCCACAGTCTATGCCTGGGGCTACTTGAAAAGGAAACAAACCATAGAGACAAAACTGAGAACTCCTTTATTTTGTCAAGTTTCAAAGAGCTACTAAAAACCATGTTGGATTTAGTGTTTTATATTCATCTATCTATATAGGAGAGAACAGAGTGAAACCTAAAAATAAAAACAGCTACTGTAAACGAACGCTTCAACTTAGAAGAACAAAATTTGGTGAGCCAAGTGGGATTTATGTACTTATCATTACCACCAAGTATCATCAAGATTGGGTGAAAAAATATTTACTGGTATTTCGGAAACTCGTTATTTCCTAGAAGCTTGGCAACAACTTTCAATGGAAGTCCTTTTTTACAGTTTGTGCCTAGGGCTACTTGAAGAGGAAACAAACCATAGAGACAAAACTGAGAACTCCTTTATTTTGTCAAGTTTCAAAGAGCTACTACAAACCATGTTGGATTTAGAGTTCCAATTTCATCTATCTATATAGGAGAGAACAGAGGGAAACCTAAAAATATAAACTGCTACTGTAAACTAACGCTTCAACTTAGAAGAACATAATTTGGTGAGTCAAGTGGGATTTGTGTACCAATCATTACCACCAAGTATCATCAAGATTGGGTGAAAAAATATTTACTGGTATTTCGGAAACTCGTTATTTCTTAGAAGCTTGGCAACACCTTTCAATGGAAGTCCTTTTTTACAGTTTGTGCCTAGGGCTACTTGAAGAGGAAACAAACCATAGAGACAAAACTGAGAACTCCTTTATTTTGTGAAGTTTCAAAGAGCTACTACAAACCATGTTGAATTTAGAGTTCCAAATTAATCTATCTATATAGGAGAGAACAGAGGGACACGTAAAAATATAAACTGCTACTGTAAACGAACGCTTCAACCTAGAAGAACCAAATTTGGTGAGTCAAGTGGGATTTGTGTACTGATCATTACCACCAAGTATCATCAAGATTGGGTGAAAAAATATTTGCTGGTATTTTGGAAACTCGTTATTTCTTAGAGGCTTGGGATACCCTCTCAATGAAAGTTCTTTTCCACAGTCTGTGCCTCGGGCTACTTGAAGAGGAAACAAACCATACAGACAAAACTGAGAAATCCTTTATTTTGTCAAGTTTCAAAGAGTTACTACAAACCAAGTTGGATTTAGAGTTCCAAATTCATCTATTTATATAGAAGACAACAGAGTGAAACCTAAATATAAAAACTCCTACTTAGACGAACTTTTCAAACTAGAAGAACAAAATTTGGTGAGTCAAGTGGGATATGTGTACTGATCATTACCACCAAGTATCATCAAGATTGGGTGAAAAAATACCCTCTCAATGAAAGTTCTTTTCCACAGTCTCTGCTTAGGGCTACTTGAAGAGGAAACAAATCATAGAGACAAACCTGAGAACTCCTTTATGTTGTCAAGTTTCAAAGAGCAACTACAAACATAGTTGGATTTAGAGTTCCAAATTCATCTATCTATATAGAATAGAACAGAGGGACACCTAAAAATATAAACTGCTACTGTAAACGAACGCTTCAACCTAAAAGAACAAAATATGGTGAGTCAAGTGGGATTTGTGTACTGATCATTACCCCCAAGTATCATCAAGATTGGGAGAAAAAATATTTGCTGGTATTTCGGAAACTCATTATTTCTTAGAAGCTTGGCAACCCCTCTTAATGAAAGTGCTTTTCCACAGTCTGTGCCTAGGGCTACTTGAAGAGGAAACGAACCATACGGACAAAAGTGAGAACTCCATAATTTTGTCAAGTTTCAAAGAGCTACTACAAACCATGTTGGATTTAGAGTTCCAAATTCATCTATCTATATAGGAGAGAACAAAGTGAAACCTAGAAATAAAAACTGCAACTGTAAACGAACGCTTCAAAATAGAAGAACAAAATTTGGTGAGCCAAGTGGGATTTCTGTTCTTGTCATTACCACCATGTATCATCAAGATTGGGGGAAAAAGAATTTGCTGGTATTTCGGAAACTCATAATTTCTTGGAAGCTTGGCAACTCCTTTCAATGAAAGCGCTTTTCCACAGTCTCTGCTGAGGGCGACTTGATGAGGAAACAAATCATAGAGAAAAAACTCAGAACTACTTTTTTTTGTCAAGTTTCAAAGCGCTACTACAAACCATGCTGGATTTAGAGTTCCAAATTCAGCTCTCAATATAGGAGAGAACAGAGGGAAACCTACAAATATAAACTGCTACTGTAAACGAACACTTCAACCTAGAAGAACACAATTTGGTGAGCCAAGTGAGATTTGTGTACTGATCATTACCACCACGTATCATCAAGATTGGGTGAAAAAATATTTGCTGGTATTTCGAAAACTCATTATTTCTTAGAAGCTTGGCAACCCCTCTCAATGAAAGTGCTTTTCAACAGTCTGTGCCTAGGGCTACTTGAAGAAGAAACAAACCGTAGAGACAAAACTGAGAACTCTTTTATTTTGTCACGTTTCAAAGAGCTACTACAAACCATGTTGGATTTAGAGTTCCAAATTCATCTATCTATATAAGAGAGAACAGAGTGAAACGTAAATATAAAAACTGCTACTGTAGATGAACTTTCAACCTAGAAGAACAAAATTTGGTGAGCCAAGTGGGATTTGTATACTGATCATTACCACCAAGTATCATCAAGATTGGGTGAAAAAATATTTGCTGGTATTTCGGAAACTCGTTATTTCTTAGAAGCTTGGGATACCCTCTCAATGGACGTGCTTTTCCACAGTCTGTGCCTAGGGCTACTTGAAGGGGAATCAAACCATAGAGACA
>NW_027517819.1:0-39432 GCF_048772815.1 Callospermophilus lateralis | reverse complement strand
GATCAGTACACAAATCCCACTTGGCTCACCAAACTTTGTTCTTCTAGGTTGAAGCGTTCGTCTACAGTAGCAGTTTTTATATTTAGGTTTCCCTCTGCTCTCTCCTATATAGATAGATGAATTTGGAACTCTAAATCCAACATGGTTTGTAGTAGCTCTTTGAAACTTGACAAAATAAGGGAGTTCTCAGTTTTGTCTCTATGGTTTGTTTCCTCTTCAAGTAGCCCTACGCACAGACTGTGGAAAAGCACATTCATTGAGAGGGGTTGCCAACCTTCTAAGAATTAACGAGTTTCCGAAATACCAGCAAATATTTTTTCACCCGATCTTGATGATACTTGGTGGTAATGATTAGTACACAAATCCCACTTGGCTCACAAAATTTTGTTCTTCTCGGTTGAAGCGTTCGTGTACAGTAGCACTTTTTATTATTAGGTTTCCTTCTGTTCCCTCCTATATAGATAGATGAATTTGGAACTCTAAATCCAACATGCTTTGTAGTAGCTCTTTGAAACTTGACAAAATAAAGGAGTTCTCAGTTTTGTCTCTATGGTTTGTTTCCTCTTCAAGTAGCCGCTACTTGCACAGACGGAAAAGCACTTTCATTGAGAGGGGTTTCCAACCTTCTAAGAATTAACGAGTTTCCGAAATACCTGCAAATATTTTTTCACCCAATCTTGATGATACTTGGTGGTAATGATCAGTACACAAATCCCACTTGGCTCACCAAATGTTGTTCTTCTAGGTTGAAGCGTTCGTCTACAGTAGCAGTTTTTATATTTGGATTTCCATCTGCTCAATCCTATACAGACAGATGAATTTGGAACACTAAATCCAACATGGTTTGTAGTAGCTCTTTGAAACTTGACAAAATAAAGGAGTTCTCAGTTTTGTCTCTATGGTCTGTTTCCTCTTTAAGTAGCCCTAAGCACAGACTGTGTAAAAGCACTTTCATTGAAAGGGGTTGTCAAGCTTCTAAGAATTAACGCGTTTCCGAAATACCAGCAAATATTTTTCACCCAATCTTGATGATACTTGGTGGTAATGATTAGTACACAAATCCCACTTGGCTCACGAAATTTTGTTCTTCTCGGTTGAAGCGTTCGTGTACAGTAGCACTTTTTATTATTAGGTTTCCTTATGTTCTCTCCTATATAGGTAGATGAATTTGGAACTCTAAATCCAACATGGTTTGTAGAAGCTCTTTGAAACTTGACAAAATAAGGGAGAGCTCAGTTTTGTCTCTATGGTTTGTTTCCTCTTCAAGTAGCCCTAGGCACAGACTGTGGAAAAGCACTTTCATTGAGAGGGGTTGCCAACCTTCTAAGAATTAACGCGTTTCTGAAATACCAGCAAATATTTTTTCACCCAATCTTGATGATACTTGGTGGTAATGATAAGTACACAAATCCCACTTGGCTCACCAAACTTTGTTCTTCTAGGTTGAAGCGTTCGTCTACAGTAGCAGTTTTTATATTTAGGTTTCCCTCTGCTCTCTCCTATATAGATAGATGAATTTGGAACTCTAAATCCAACATGGTTTGTAGTAGCTCTTTGAAACTTGACAAAAAAAAGGAGTTCTCAGTTTTGTCTCCATGGTTTGTTTCGTCTTTAACTAGCCCTAAGCACAGACTGTGTAAAAGCACTTTCATTGTGAGGGGTTGTCAAGCTTCTAAGAATTAACGCGTTTCCAAAATACCAGCAAATATTTTTTCACCCAATCTTGATGATACTTGGTGGTAATGATCAGTACTCAAATCCCACTTGGCTCACCAAATTTTTTTTTTCTAGGTTGAAGCGTTCGTCTACAGAAGCAGTTTTTATATTTAGTATTATCTCTGATCTCTCCTATATAGATAGATGAATTTGGAACACTAAATCCAACATGGTTCGAAGTAGCTCTTTGAAACTTGAAAAAATAAAGGAGTTCTCAGTTTTGTCTCTATGGTTTGTTTCCTCTTCAAGTAGCCCTAAGCACAGACTGTGGAAAAGCACTTTCATTGAGAGGGGTTGTCAAGCTTCTAAGAATTAACGAGTTTCGAAATACCAGCAAATATTTTTTCACCCAATCTTGATGATACTTGGTGTTAATGATCAGTGAACAAATCCCACTTGGCTCACCAAATTTTGTTCTTCTAGGTTGAAGCGTTCGTCTACAGTAGCAGTTTTTATATTTAGATTTCCATCTGCTCAATCCTATATAGATAGATGAATTTGGAACTCTAAATCCAACATGGTTTGTAGTAGCTCTTTGAAACTTGACAAAATAGAGGAGTTCTCAGCTTTGTCTCTATGGTTTGTTTCCTCTTTATATAGCCCTAAGCACAGACAGTGTAAAAGAACTTTCATTGAGAGGGGTTGTCAAGCTTCTAAGAATTAACGCGTTTCCGAATACCAGCAAATATTTTTTCACCCAATCTTGATGATACTTGGTGGTAATGATCAGTACACAAATCCCACTTGGCTCACCAAATTTTGTTCTTCTAGGTTGAAGCGTTCGTCTACAGAAGCAGTTTTTATACTTAGGATTCCCTCTGATCTCTCCTATATAGATAGATGAATTTGGAACTCTAAATCCAAAATGGTTCGTAGTAGCTCTTTGAAACTTTACAAAATAAATGAGTTCTCAGTTTTGTCTCTATGGTTTGTTTCCTCTTCAAGTAGCCCTCAGCGCAGACTGTGGAAAAGCACTTTCATTAGAGGGGTTGCCAAGCTTCTAAGAATTAACAAGTTTCCGAAATACCAGCAAATATTTTTTCACCCGATCTTGATGATACTTGGTGGTAATGATTAGTACACAAATCCCACTTGGCTCACGAAATTTTGTTCTTCTCGGTTGAAGCGTTCGTGTACAGTAGCACTTTTTGTTATTAGGTTTCCTTCTGTTCCCTCCTATATAGATAGATGAATTTGGAACTCTAAATCCAACATGCTTTGTAGTAGCTCTTTGAAACTTGACAAAATAAAGGAGTTCTCAGTTTTGTCTCTATGGTTTGTTTCCTCTTCAAGTAGCCCTAGGCACAGACTGTGGAAAAGCACTTTCATTGAGAGGGGTTGCCAACCTTCTAAGAATTAACGAGTTTCCGAAATACCTGCAAATATTTTTTCACCCAATCGTGATGATACTTGGTGGTAATGTTCAGTACACAAATCCCACTTGGCTCACCAAATGTTGTTCTTCTAGGTTGAAGCGTTCGTCTACAGTAGCAGTTTTTATATTTGGATTTCCATCTGCTCAATCCTATATAGATAGATGAATTTGGAACTCTAAATCCACCATGGTTTGTAGTAGCTCTTTGAAACTTGACAAAATAAAGGAGTTCTCAGTTTTGTCTCTATGGTTTGTTTCCTCTTTAAGTAGCCCTAAGCACAGACTGTGTAAAAGCACTTTCATTGAAAGGGGTTGTCAAGCTTCTAAGAATTAACGCGTTTCCGAAATACCAGCAAATATTTTTTCACCCAATCTTGATGATACTTTGTGGTAATGATCAGTACACAAATCCCACTTGGCTCACCAAATTTTGTTCTTCTTGGTTGAAGCGTTCGTCTACAGTAGCAGTTTTTATATTTAGGTTTCCCTCTTCTCTCTCCTATATAGATAGATGAATTTGGAACTCTAAATCCAACATGGTTTGTAGTAGCTCTTTGAAACTTGACAAAATAAAGGAGTTCTCAGTTTTGTCTCTATGGTTTGTTTCCGCTTTAAGTAGCCCTAAGCACAGACTGTGTAAAAGCACTTTCATTGAGAGGGGTTGCCAACCTTCTAAGAATTAACGACTTCCCGAAATACCAGCAGATATTTTTTCACCCGAACTTGATGATACTTGGTGGTAATGATTAGTACACAAATCCCACTTGGCTCAGGAAATTTTGTTCTTCTAGGTTGAAGCGTTCGTGTACAGTAGCAGTTTTTTATTTAGGTTTCCTTCTGTTCTCTCCTATATAGATAGATGAATGTGGAACTCTAAATCCAACATGGTTTGTAGTAGATCTTTGAAACTTGACAAAATAAAGGAGTACTCAGTTTTGTCTCTATGGTTTGTTTCCTCTTCAAGTAGCCCTAGGCACAGACTGTGTAAAAGCACTTTCATTGATAGGGGTTGCCAACCTTCTAAGAATTAACGAGATTCCGAAATACCAGCAAATATTTTTTCACCCAATCTTGATGACACTTGGTGGTAATGATTAGTACACAAATCCCACTTGGCTAACCAAATTTTGTTCTTCTAGGTTGGAGCGTTCGTCTACAGTAGCAGTTTTTATATTAGGATTCCCTCTGCTCTCTCCTATATAGATAGATGAATTTGGAACTCTAAATCCAACATGGTTTGTAGTAGCTCTTTGAAACTTGACAAAATAAAGGAGTTCTCAGTTTTGTCTCTATGGTTTCTTTCCTCTTCAAGTAGCCCTACGCACAGACTGTGGAAAAGCAATTTCATTGAGAGGGGTTGCCAACCTTCTAAGAATTAACGAGTTTCCGAAATACCAGCAAATACTTTTTCACCCGATCTTGATGATACTTGGTGGTAATGATTAGTACACAAATCCCACTTGGCTCATGAAATTTTGTTCTTCTCAGTTGAAGAGTTCGTGTACAGTAGCACTTTTTATTATTAGATTTCCTTCTGTTCTCTCCTATATAGATAGATGAATTTGGAACTCTAAATCCAACATGGTTTGTAGAAGCTCTTTGAAACTTGACAAAATAAGAGAGTTCTCAGTTTTTTCTCTATGGTTTGTTTCCTCTTCAAGTAGCCCTACGCACAGACTGTGGAAAAGCACTTTCATTGAGAGGGGTTGCCAACCTTCTAAGAATTAACGAGTTTCCGAAATAACTGCAAATATTTTTTCACCCAATCTTGATGATACTTGGTGGTAATGATCAGTACACAAATCCCACTTGGCTCACCAAATTTTGTTCTTCTAGGTTGAAGCGTTCGTCTACAGTAGCAGTTTTTATATTTAGTTTTCCCTCTGTTCTCTCCTATATAGATAGATGAATGTGGAACTCTAAATCCAACATGGTTTGTAGTAGCTCTTTGAAACTTTACAAAATAAAGGAATTCTCCGTTTTGTCTCTATGGTTTGTTTCCTCTTCAAGTTGCCCTCAGCAGACTGTGGAAAAGCACTTTCATTGAGAGGGGTTGCCAACCTTCTAAGAATTAACGACTTCCCGAAATACCATCAAATATTTTTTCACCTGAACTTGATGATACTTGGTGGTAATGATTAGTACACAAATCCCACTTGGCTCAGGAAATTTTGTTCTTCTAGGTTGAAGCGTTCGTGTACAGTAGCAGTTTTTTATTTAGGTTTCCTTCTGTTCTCTCCTATATAGATAGATGAATGTGGAACTCTAAATCCAACATGGTTTGTAGTAGCTCTTTGAAACTTGACAAAATAAAGGAGTACTCAGTTTTGTCTCTATGGTTTGTTTCCTCTTCAAGTAGCCCTAGGCACAGACTGTGTAAAAGCACTTTCATTGATAGGGGTTGCCAACCTTCTAAGAATTAACGAGTTTCCGAAATACCAGCAAATATTTTTTCACCCAATCTTGATGACACTTGGTGGTAATGATTAGTACACAAATCCCACTTGGCTAACCAAATTTTGTTCTTCTAGGTTGAAGCGTTCGTCTACAGTAGCAGTTTTTATATTTAGGATTCCCTCTGCTCTCTCCTATATAGATAGATGAATTTGGAACTCTAAATCCAACATGGTTTGTAGTAGCTCTTTGAAACTTGACAAAATAAAGGTGTTCTCAGTTTTGTCTCTATGGTTTCTTTCCTCTTCAAGTAGCCCTACGCACAGACTGTGGAAAAGCACTTTCATTGAGAGGGGTTGCCAACCTTCTAAGAATTAACGACTTCCCGAAATACCAGCAAATATTTTTTCACCCGAACTTGATGATACTTGGTGGTAATGATTAGTACACAAATCCCACTTGGCTCAGGAAATTTTGTTCTTCTAGGTTGAAGCTTTCATGTACAGTAGCAGTTTTTTATTTAGGTTTCCTTCTATTCTCTCCTATATAGATAGATGAATGTGGAACTCTAAATCCAACATGCTTTGTAGTAGCTCTTTGAAACTTGACAAAATAAAGGAGTTCTCAGTTTTGTCTCTATGGATTGTTTCCTCTTCAAGTAGCCCTAGGCACAGACTGTGGAAAAGCACTTTCATTGAGAGGGGTTGCCAACCTTCTAAGAATTAACGAGTTTCCGAAATACCTGCAAATATTTTTCACCCAATCTTGATGATACTTGGTGGTAATGATCAGTACACAAATCCCACTTGGCTCACCAAATGTTGTTCTTCTAGGTTGAAGCGTTCCTCTACAGTAGCAGTTTTTATATTTAGATTTCCATCTGCTCAATCCTATATAGATAGATGAATTTGGAACTCTAAATCCAACATGGTTTGTAGTAACTATTTGAAACTTGACAAAATAAAGGAGTTCTCAGTTTTGTCTCTATGGTTTCTTTCCTCTTAAGTAGCCCTAAGCACAGACTGTGTAAAAGCACTTTCATTGAGAGGGGTTGTCAAGCTTCTAAGAATTAACGCGTTTTTGAAATACCAGCAAATATTTTTTCACCCAATCTTGATGATACTTGGTGGAAATGATCAGTACACCAATCCCACTTGGCTCAGCAATTTTTTTTTTCTAGGTTGAAGCGTTCGTCTACAGAAGCTGTTTTTATATTTAGGATTCCCTCTGATCTCTCCTATATAGATAGATGAATTTGGAACACTAAATCCAACATGGTTCGTAGTAGCTCTTGGAAACTTGACAAAATAAAGGAGTTCTCAGTTTTGTCTCTATGGTTTGTTTCCGCTTTAAGTAGCCCTAAGCACAGACTGTGTAAAATCACTTTCATTGAGAGGGGTTGCCAAGCTTCTAAGAATTAAAGATTTTCCCAAATACCAGCAAATATTTTTCAACCAATCTTGATGATACTTGGTGGTAATGATCAGTACACAAATCCCACTTGGCTCACCAAATTTTGTTCTTCTAGGTTGAAGCGTTCGTCTACAGTAGCAGTTTTTATATGTAGATTTCCATATGCTCAATCCTATATAGATAGATGAATTTGGAACTCTAAATCCAACATGGTTTGTAGTAGCTCTTTGAAACTTGACAAATTACAGGAGTTCTCAGTTTTGTCTCTATGGTTTGTTTCCTCTTTATGTAGCCCTAAGCACAGACTGTGTAAAAGAACTTTCATTGAGAGGGGTTGTCAAGCTTCTAAGAATTAACGCGTTTCCGAAATACCAGCAAATATTTTTTCACCCAATCTTGATGATACTTGGTGGTAATGATCAGTACACAAATCCCACTTGGCTCACCAAACTTTGTTCTTCTAGGTTGAAGCGTTCGTCTACAGAAGCAGTTTTTATACTTAGGATTCCCTCTGATCTCTCCTATATAGATAGATGAATTTGGAACTCTAAATCCAACATGGTTCGTAGTACCTCTTTGAAACTTGACAAAATAAAGGAGTTCTAGTTTTATCTCTATGGTTTGTTTCCACTTCAATTAGCCCTAAGCACAGACTGTGGAAAAGCACTTTCATTGAGAGGGGATATCAAGCTTCTAAGAATTAACGAGTTTCCGAAATACCAGCAAATATTTTTTCACCCAATCTTGATGATACTTGGTGGTAATGATCAGTACACAAATCCCACTTGGCTCACCAAATTTTGTTCTTCTAGGTTGAAGCGTTCGTCTACAGTAGCAGTTTTTATATTTAGGTTTCCCTCTGTTCTCTCCTATATAGATAGATGAAGTTGGAACTCTAAATCCAACATAATTGTAGTAGTAGCTCTTTGAAACTTGACAAAATAAAGGAGTTCTCAGTTTTGTCTCTATGGTTTGTTTCCTCTTCAAGTAGCCCTAGGCAGAGACTGTGAAAAAGCACTTTCATCGAGTGGCGTTGCCAAGCTTCTAAGAATTAACGAGTTTCCGAAATACCAGCAAATATTTTTTTACGCAATCTTGATGATACTTGGTGGTAATGATCAGTACACAAATCCCACTTGGCTCACGAAATTTTGTTCTTCTAGTTTGAAGCGTTCATCTACAGTAGTAGTTTTTATATTTAGTTTTCTCTCTGTTCTCTCCTATATAGATAGATGAATGTGGAACTATAAATCCAACATGGTTTGTAGTAGCTCTTTGAAACTTTACAAAATAAATGAGATCTCAGTTTTGTCTCTATGGTTTGTTTCCTCTTCAAGTAGCCGTCAGCGCAGACTGTGGAAAAGCACTTTCATTGAGAGGGGTGGCCAAGCTTCTAAGAATTAACGAGTTTCCGAAATACCAGCAAATATTTTTTCACCCGATCTAGATGATACTTTGTGGTAATGATTAGTACACAAATCCCACTTGTCTCACGAAATTTTGTTCTTCTCGGTTGAAGCGTTCGTGTACAGTAGCACTTTTTATTATTAGGTTTCCTTCTGTTCTCTCCTATATAGATAGATGAATTGGAACTCTAAATCCAACATGGTTTGTAGTAGCTCTTTGAAACATGACAAAATAAAGGAGTTCTCAGTTTTGTCTCTATGGTTTGTTTCCTCTTCAAGTAGCCCTACGCGCAGACTGTGGAAAAGCACTTTCATTGAGAGAAGTTTCCAATCTTCTAAGAATTAACGATTTTCCGAAATACCAGGAAATATTTTTTCACCCGATCTTGATGATACTTGGTGGTAATGATCAGTACACAAATCCCACTTGGCTCACCAAATTTTGTTCTTCTAGGTTGAAGCGTTCGTCTACAGTAGCAGTTTTTATATTTAGGTTTCCCTCTGCTCTCTCCTATATAGATAGATGAATTTGGAACTCTAAATCCAACATGGTTTGTATTAGCTCTTTGAAACTTGACAAAATAAAGGAGTTCTCAGTTTTGTCTCTATGGTTTGTTTCCTCTTTATGTAGCCCTAAGCACACACTGTGTAAAAGCACTTTCATTGAGAGGGGTTGTCAAGCTTCTAAGAATTAACGAGTTTCCGAAATACCAGCAATTATTTTTTCACCCAATCTTGATGATACTTGGTGGTAATGATCAGTACACAAATCCCACTTGGCTCACCAAATTTTGTTTTTGTAGGTTGTAGCGTTCGTCTACAGAAGCAGTTTTCATATTTAGGATTCCCTCTGATCTCTCCTATATAGATAGATGAATTTGGAACACTAAATCCAACATGGTTCGTAGTAGCTCTTTGAAACTTGACAAAATAAAGGAATTCTCAGTTTTGTGTCTATGGTTTGTTTCCTCTTCAAGTAGCCCTAAGCACAGACTGTGGAAAAGCACTTTCATTGAGAGGGGTTGTCAAGCTTCTAAGAATTAACGAGTTTCCGAAATACCAGCAAATATTTTTTCACCCAATCTTGATAATACTTGGTGGTAATGATCAGTACACAAATCCCACTTGGCTCACCAAATTTTGTTCTTCTAGGTTGAAGCGTTCGTCTACAGTAGCAGTTTTTATATTTAGGTTTCCCTCTGCTCTCTCCTATATAGATAGATGAATTTGGAACTCTAAATCCAACATGGTTTGAAGTATCTCTTTGAAACTTGACAAAATAAAGGAGTTCTCAGTTTTGTCTCTATGGTTTGTTTCGGCTTTAAGTAGCCCTAAGCACAGAGTGTGTAAAATCACTTTCATTGAGAGGGGTTGCTAAGCTTCTAAGAATTAAAGATTTTCCCAAATACCAGCAAATATTTTTCACCCAATCTTGATGATACTTGGTGGTAATGATCAGTACACAAATCCCACTTGGCTCACCAAATTTTGTTCTTCTAGGTTGAAGCGTTCATCTACAGTAGTAGTTTTTATATTTAGTTTTCCCTCTGTTCTCTCCTATATAGATAGATGAATGTGGAACTCTAAATCCAACATGGTTTGTAGTAGCTCTTTGAAACTTTACAAAATAAAGGAGTTCTCAGTTTTGCCTCTATGGTTTGTTTCCTCTTCAAGTAGCCCTCAGCACAGACTATGTAAAAGCACTTTCATTGAGAGGTGTTGTCAAGCTTCTAAGAATTAACGACTTCCCGAAATACCAGCAAATATTTTTTCACCCGATCTTGATGATACTTGGCGGTAATGATTAGTACACAAATCCCACTTGGCTCACGAAATTTTGTTCTTCTAGGTTGAAGCGTTCGTGTACAGAAGCAGTTTTTATATTTAGGTTTCCTTCTGTTCTCTCCTATATAGATAGATGAATTTGGAACTCTAAATCCCACATGGTTCGTAGTAGCTCTTTGAAACTTGACAAAATAAAGGAGTTCTCAGTTTTGTCTCTATGGTTTGTTTCCTCTTCAAGTAGCCCTAGGCACAGACTGTGGAACAGCACTTTCATCGAGAGGCGTTGCCAAGTTTCTAAGAATTAACGAGTTTCCGAAATACCAGCAAATATTTTTTTACGCAATCTTGATGATACTTGGTGGTAATGATCAGTACACAAATCCCACTTGGCTCACCAAATTTTGTTCTTCTAGGTTGAAGCGTTCGTATACAGTAGCAGTTTTTATATTTAAGTTTCCTTCTGTTCTCTCCTATAAAGATAGATGAATTTGGAACTCTAAATCCAACATGGTTTGTAGTAGCTCTTTGAAACTTGACAAAATAGAGGAGTTCTCAGTTTTGTCTCTATGGTTTGTTTCCTCTTTATGTAGCCCTAAGCACACACTGTGTAAAAGCACTTTCATTGAGAGGGGTTGTCAAGCTTCTAAGAATTAACGAGTTTCCGAAATACCAGCAAATATTTTTTCACCCAATCTTGATGATACTTGGTGGTAATGATCAGTACACAAATCCCACTTGGCTCACCAAATTTTGTTTTTCTAGGTTGAAGCGTTCGTCTACAGAAGCAGTTTTCATATTTAGGATTCCCTCTGATCTCTCCTATATAGATAGATGAATTTGGAAAACTAAATCCAACATGGTTCGTAGTAGCTCTTTGAAACTTGACAAAATAAAGGAGTTCTCAGTATGTCTCTATGGTTTGTTTCCTCTTCAAGTAGCCCTAAGCACAGACTGTGGAAAAGCACTTTCATTGAGAGGGGTTGTCAAGATTCTAAGAATTAACGAGTTTCCGAAATACCAGCAAATATTTTTTCACATATCTTGATGATACTTGGTGGTAATGATCAGTACACAAATCCCACTTGGCTCACCAAATTTTGTTCTTCTAGGTTGAAGCGTTCGTCTACAGTAGCAGTTTTTATATTTAGGTTTCCCTCTGCTCTCTCCTATATAGATAGATGAATTTGGAACTCTAAATCCAACATGGTTTGAAGTATCTCTTTGAAACTTGACAAAATAAAGGAGTTCTCAGTTTTGTCTCTATGGTTTGTTTCCGCTTTAAGTAGCCCTAAGCACAGACTGTGTAAAATCACTTTCATTGAGAGGGGTTGCCAAGCTTCTAAGAATTAAAGATTTTCCCAAATACCAGCAAATATTTTTCACCCAATCTTGATGATACTTGCTGGTAATGATCAGTACACAAATCCCACTTGGCTCACCAAATTTTGTTCTTCTAGTTTGAAGCGTTCATCTACAGTAGTAGTTTTTATATTTAGTTTTCCCTCTGTTCTCTCCTATATAGATAGATGAATGTGGAACTCTAAATCCAACATGGTTTGTAGTAGCTCTTTGAAACATGACAAAATAAAGGAGTTCTCAGTTTTGTCTCTATGGTTTGTTTCCTCTTCAAGTAGCCCTACGAGCAGACTGTGGAAAAGCACTTTCATTGAGAGAAGTTTCCAAGCTTCTAAGAATTAACGATTTTCCGAAATACCAGGAAATATTTTTTCACCCGATCTTGATGATACTTGGTGGTAATGATCAGTACACAAATCCCACTTGGCTCACCAAATTTTGTTCTTCTAGGTTGAAGCGTTCGTCTACAGTAGCAGTTTTTATATTTAGGTTTCCTTCTGCTCTCTCCTATATAGATAGATGAATTTGGAACTCTAAATCCAACATGGTTTGTATTAGCTCTTTGAAACTTGACAAAATAAAGGAGTTCTCAGTTTTGTCTCTATGGTTTATTTCCTCTTTATGTAGCCCTAAGCACACACTGTGTAAAAGCACTTTCATTGAGAGGGGTTGTCAAGCTTCTAAGAATTAACGAGTTTCCGAAATACCAGCAAATATTTATTCACCCAATCTTGATGATACTTGGTGGTAATGATCAGTACACAAATCCCACTTGGCTCACCAAATTTTGTTTTTGTAGGTTGTAGCGTTCGTCTACAGAAGCAGTTTTCATATTTAGGATTCCCTCTGATCTCTCCTATATAGATAGATGAATTTGGAACACTAAATCCAACATGGTTCGTAGTAGCTCTTTGAAACTTGACAAAATAAAGGAGTTCTCAGTTTTGTCTCTATGGTTTGTTTCCTCTTCAAGTAACCCTAAGCCAGACTGTGGAAAAGCACTTTCATTGAGAGGGGTTGTCAAGCTTCTAAGAATTAACGAGTTTCCGAAATACCAGCAAATATTTTTTCACCCAATCTTGATGATACTTGGTGGTAATGATCAGTACACAAATTCCACTTGGCTCACCAAATTTTGTTCTTCTAGGTTGAAGCGTTCGTCTACAGTAGCAGTTTTTATGTTTAGGTTTCCCTCTGCTCTCTCCTAAATAGATAGATGAATTTGGAACTCTAAATCCAACATGCTTTGAAGTATCTCTTTGAAACTTGACAAAATAAAGGAGTTCTCAGTTTTGTCTCTATGGTTTGTTTCCGCTTTAAGTAGCCCTAAGCACAGAGTGTGTAAAATCACTTTCATTGAGAGGGGTTGCCAAGCTTCTAAGAATTAAAGATTTTCCCAAATACCAACAAATATTTTTCACCCAATCTTGATGATACTTGGTGGTAATGATAAGTACACAAATCCCACTTGGCTCACCAAATTTTGTTCTTCTAGGTTGAAGCGTTCATCTACAGTAGTAGTTTTTATATTTAGTTTTCCCTCTGTTCTCTCCGATATAGATAGATGAATGTGGAACTCTAAATCCAACATGGTTTGTAGTAGCTCTTTGAAACGTTACAAAATAAAGGAGTTCTCAGTTTTGCCTCTATGGTTTGTTTCCTCTTCAAGTAGCCCTCAGCACAGACTGTGTAAAAGCACTTTCATTGAGAGGTGTTGTCAAGCTTCTAAGAATTAACGACTTCCCGAAATACCAGCAAATATTTTTTCACCCGATCTTGATGATACTTGGTGGTAATGATTAGTACACAAATCCCACTTGGCTCACGAAATTTTGTTCTTCTAGGTTGAAGCGTTCGTGTACAGTAGCAGTTTTTATATTTAGGTTTCCTTCTGTTCTTTCCTATATAGATAGATGAATTTGGAACTCTAAATACCACATGGTTCGTAGTAGCTCTTTGAAACTTGACAAAATAAAGGAGTTCTCAGTTTTGTCTCTATGGTTTGTTTCCTCTTCAAGTAGCCCTAGGCACAGACTGTGGAACAGCACTTTCATCGAGAGGCGTTGCCAAGTTTCTAAGAATTAACGAGTTTCCGAAATACCAGCAAATATTTTTTTACGCAATCTTGATGATACTTGGTGGTAATGATCAGTACACAAATCCCACTTGGCTCAACAAATTTTGTTCTTCTAGGTTGAAGCGTTCGTATACAGTAGCAGTTTTTATATTTAAGTTTCCTTCTGTTCTCTCCTATAAAGATAGATGAATTTGGAACTCTAAATCCAACATGGTTTGTAGTAGCTCTTTGAAACTTGACAAAATAGAGGAGTTCTCAGTTTTGTCTCTATGGTTTGTTTCCTCTTTATGTAGCCCTAAGCACACACTGTGTAAAAGCACTTTCATTGAGAAGGGTTGTCAAGCTTCTAAGAATTAACGAGTTTCCGAAATACCAGCAAATATTTTTTCACCCAATCTTGATGATACTTGGTGGTAATGATCAGTACACAAATCCCACTTGGCTCACCAAATTTTGTTTTTCTAGGTTGAAGCGTTCGTCTACAGAAGCAGTTTTCATATTTAGGATTCCCTCTGATCTCTCCTATATAGATAGATGAATTTGGAACACTAAATCCAACTTGGTTCGTAGTAGCTCTTTGAAACTTGACAAAATAAAGGAGTTCTCAGTATGTCTCTATGGTTTGTTTCCTCTTCAAGTAGCCCTAAGCACAGACTGTGGAAAAGCACTTTCATTGAGAGGGGTTGTCAAGCTTCTAAGAATTAACGAGTTTCCGAAATACCAGCAAATATTTTTTCACCCAATCTTGATGATACTTGGTGGTAATGATCAGTACACAAATCCCACTTGGCTCACCAAATTTTGTTCTTCTAGGTTGAAGCGTTCGTCTACAGTAGCAGTTTTTATATTTAGGTTTCCCTCTGCTCTCTCCTATATAGATAGATGAATTTGGAACTCTAAATCCAACATGGTTTGAAGTATCTCTTTGAAACTTGACAAAATAAAGGAGTTCTCAGTTTTGTCTCTATGGTTTGTTTCCGCTTTAAGTAGCCCTAAGCACAGACTGTGTAAAATCACTTTCATTGAGAGGGGTTGCCAAGCTTCTAAGAATTAAAGATTTTCCCAAATACCAGCAAATATTTTTCACCCAATCTTGATGATACTTGGTGGTAATGATCAGTACACAAATCCCACTTGGCTCACCAAATTTTGTTCTTCTAGTTTGAAGCGTTCATCTACAGTAGTAGTTTTTATATTTAGTTTTCCCTCTGTTCTCTCCTATATAGATAGATGAATGTGGAACTCTAAATCCAACATGTTTTGTAGTAGCTCTTTGAAACTTTACAAAATAAAGGAGTTCTCAGTTTTGCCTCTATGGTTTGTTTCCTCTTCAAGTAGCCCTCAGCACAGACTGTGTAAAAGCACTTTCATTGAGAGGTGTTGCCAAGCTTCTAAGAATTAACGACTTCCCGAAATACCAGCAAATATTTTTTCACCCGATCTTGATGATACTTGGTGGTAATGATTAGTACACAAATCCCACTTGGCTCACGAAATTTTGTTCTTCTAGGTTGAAGCGTTCGTGTACAGTAGCAGTTTTTATATTTAGGTTTCCTTCTGTTCTTTCCTATATAGATAGATGAATTTGGAACTCTAAATACCACATGGTTCGTAGTAGCTCTTTGAAACTTGACAAAATAAAGGAGTTCTCAGTTTTGTCTCTATGGTTTGTTTCCTCTTCAAGTAGCCCTAGGCACAGACTGTGGAACAGCACTTTCATCGAGAGGCGTTGCCAAGTTTCTAAGAATTAACGAGTTTCCGAAATACCAGCAAATATTTTTTTACGCAATCTTGATGATACTTGGTGGTAATGATCAGTACACAAATCCCACTTGGCTCAACAAATTTTGTTCTTCTAGGTTGAAGCGTTCGTATACAGTAGCAGTTTTTATATTTAAGTTTCCTTCTGTTCTCTCCTATAAAGATAGATGAATTTGGAACTCTAAATCCAACATGGTTTGTAGTAGCTCTTTGAAACTTGACAAAATAGAGGAGTTCTCAGTTTTGTCTCTATGGTTTGTTTCCTCTTTATGTAGCCCTAAGCACACACTGTGTAAAAGCACTTTCATTGAGAAGGGTTGTCAAGCTTCTAAGAATTAACGAGTTTCCGAAATACCAGCAAATATTTTTTCACCCAATCTTGATGATACTTGGTGGTAATGATCAGTACACAAATCCCACTTGGCTCACCAAATTTTGTTTTTCTAGGTTGAAGCGTTCGTCTACAGAAGCAGTTTTCATATTTAGGATTCCCTCTGATCTCTCCTATATAGATAGATGAATTTGGAACACTAAATCCAACTTGGTTCGTAGTAGCTCTTTGAAACTTGACAAAATAAAGGAGTTCTCAGTATGTCTCTATGGTTTGTTTCCTCTTCAAGTAGCCCTAAGCACAGACTGTGGAAAAGCACTTTCATTGAGAGGGGTTGTCAAGCTTCTAAGAATTAACGAGTTTCCGAAATACCAGCAAATATTTTTTCACCCAATCTTGATGATACTTGGTGGTAATGATCAGTACACAAATCCCACTTGGCTCACCAAATTTTGTTCTTCTAGGTTGAAGCGTTCGTCTACAGTAGCAGTTTTTATATTTAGGTTTCCCTCTGCTCTCTCCTATATAGATAGATGAATTTGGAACTCTAAATCCAACATGGTTTGAAGTATCTCTTTGAAACTTGACAAAATAAAGGAGTTCTCAGTTTTGTCTCTATGGTTTGTTTCCGCTTTAAGTAGCCCTAAGCACAGACTGTGTAAAATCACTTTCATTGAGAGGGGTTGCCAAGCTTCTAAGAATTAAAGATTTTCCCAAATACCAGCAAATATTTTTCACCCAATCTTGATGATACTTGGTGGTAATGATCAGTACACAAATCCCACTTGGCTCACCAAATTTTGTTCTTCTAGTTTGAAGCGTTCATCTACAGTAGTAGTTTTTATATTTAGTTTTCCCTCTGTTCTCTCCTATATAGATAGATGAATGTGGAACTCTAAATCCAACATGTTTTGTAGTAGCTCTTTGAAACTTTACAAAATAAAGGAGTTCTCAGTTTTGCCTCTATGGTTTGTTTCCTCTTCAAGTAGCCCTCAGCACAGACTGTGTAAAAGCACTTTCATTGAGAGGTGTTGCCAAGCTTCTAAGAATTAACGACTTCCCGAAATACCAGCAAATATTTTTTCACCCGATCTTGATGATACTTGGTGGTAATGATTAGTACACAAATCCCACTTGGCTCACGAAATTTTGTTCTTCTAGTTTGAAGCGTTCGTGTACAGTAGCAGTTTTTATATTTAGGTTTCCTTCTGTTCTCTCCTATATAGATAGATGAATTTGGAACTCTAAATCCAACATGGTTCGTAGTAGCTCTTTGAAACTTGACAAAATAAAGGAGTTCTCAGTTTTGTCTCTATGGTTTGTTTCCTCTTCAAGTAGCCCTAGGCACAGACTGTGGAACAGCACTTTCATCGAGAGGCGTTGCCAAGTTTCTAAGAATTAACGAGTTTCCGAAATACCAGCAAATATTTTTTTTCGCAATCTTGATGATACTTGGTGGTAATGTTCAGTACACAAATCCCACTTGGCTCACCAAATTTTGTTCTTCTAGGTTGAAGCGTTCGTGTACAGTAGCAGTTTTTATATTTAAGTTTCCTTCTGTTCTCTCCTATATAGATAGATGAATTTGGAACTCTAAATCCAACATGGTTTGTAGTAGCTCTTTGAAACTTGACAAAATAAAGGAGTTCTCAGTATTGTCTCTATGGTTTGTTTCCTCTTTAAGTAGCCATATGCACAGACTGTGGAAAAGCACTTTCATCGAGAGGGGTTGGCAAGCTTCTAAGAATTAACGAGTTTCTGAAATACCAGCAAATATTTTTTTACGCAATCTTGATGATACTTGGTGGTAATGATCAGTACACAAATCCCACTTGGCTCACAAAATTTTCTTCTTCTAGGTTGAACCGTTCGTGTACAGTAGCAGTTTTTATATTTAGGTTTCCCTCTGTTCTCTCCTATATAGATAGATGAATTTGGAACTCTAAATCCAACATGGTTTGGAGTAGCTCTTTGAAACTTGACAAAAAAAAGGAGTTCTCAGTTTTGTCTCTATGGTTTGTTTCCTCTTCAAGTAACCCTAGGCACAGACTGTGGAAAAGCACTTTCATTGAGAGGGGTTGCCAACCTTCTAAGAATTAACGAGTTTCCGAAATACCTGCAAATATTTTTCACCCAATCTTGATGATACTTGGTGGTAATGATCAGTACACAACTCCAACTTGGCTCACGAAATTTTGTTCTTCTAGGTAGAGGTTGAAGCGTTCATCTACAGTAGCACTTTTTATTATTAGGTTTCCTTCTGTTCTCTCCTATATAGATAGATGAATTTGGAACTCTATATCCAACATGGTTTGTAGTAGCTCTTTGAAACTTGACAAAATAAAGGAGTTCTCAGTTTTGTCTCTATGGTTTGTTTCCTCTTGAGTAGCCCTAAGCACAGACTGTGTAAAAGCACTTTCATTGAGAGAGGTTGTCAAGCTTCTAAGAATTAACGAGTTTCCGAAATACCAGCAAATATTTTTTCACCCAATCTTGATGACACTTGGTGGTAATGATCAGTACAAAATTCCCACTTGGCTCACCAAATATTGTTCTTCTAGGTTGAAGCGTTCGTCTACAAAAGCAGTTTTTATATTTATGTTTCCCTCTGTTCTCTCCTATATAGATAGATGAATTTGGAACTCTAAATCCAACATGGTTTGGAGTAGCTCTTTGAAACTTGACAAAATACAGAGTTCTCAGTTTTGTCTCTATGGTTTGTTTCCTCTTCAAGTAGCCCTAGGCACAGATTGTGGAAAAGCACTTTCATTGAGAGGGGTTGCCAACCTTCTAAGAATTAACGAGTTTCCGAAAAACCTGCAAATATTTTTTCACCCAATCTTGATGATACTTGGTGGTAATGATCAGTACACAAATCCCATTTGGCTCACCAAATTTTGTTCTTCTAGGTTGAAGCGTTCGTCGGCAGTAGCAGTTTTTATATTTAGATTTCCAGCTGCTCTCTCCTATATAGATAGATGAATTTGGAACTCTAAATCCAACATGGTTTGTAGTAGCTCTTTGAAACTTGACAAAATAAAGGAGTTCTCAGTTTTGTCTCTATGGTTTGTTTCCTCTTTAAATAGCCCTAAGCACAGACTGTGTAAAAGCACTTTCATTTAGAGGGGTTGTCAAGCTTCTAAGAATTAACGCGTTTCCGAAATAACAGCAAATATTCTTTCACCCAATCTTGATGATACTTGGTGGTAATGATCAGTACACAAATCCCACTTGGCTCACCAAATTTTGTTCTTCTAGGTTAAAGCGTTCGTCTACAGCAGCAGTTTTTATATTTAGATTTCCATCTGATCTCTCCTATATAGATAGATGAATTTGGAACTCTAAATCCAACATGGTTCGTAGTAGCTCTTTGAAACTTGACAAAATAAAGGAGTTCTCAGTTTTGTGTCCATGGTTTGTTTCCTCTTTAAGTAGCCCTAAGCACAGACTGTGTAAAAGCACTTTCATTGAGCGGGGTTGTCAAGCTTATAAGAATTTACGAGTTTCTGAAATAGCAGCAAATATTTTTTCACCCAATCTTGATGATACTTGGTGGTAATGATCAGTACACAAATTCCACTTGGCTCACCAAATTTTGTTCTTCTAGGTTGAAACGTTCATCTACAGTAGTTGTTTTTATATTTAGTTTTCCCTCTGCTCTCTCCTATATAGATAGATGAATTTGGAACTCTAAATCCAACATGGTTCCTAGTAGCTCTTTGAAACTTGACAAAATAAAGGAGTTCTCAGTTTTGTCTCTATGGTTTGTTTTCTCTTCAAGTAGCCCTAGGCATACACTGTGGAAAAGCACTTTCATTGAGAGTTGTTGCCAAGCTTCTAAGAATTAACGAGTGTCCCAAACACCAGCAAATATTTTTTCACTCAATCTTGATGATACTTGGTGGTAATGATCAGTACACAAATTCCACTTAACTCACCAAATTTTGTTCTTCTATTTTGAAGCGTTCGTCTACAGTAGCAGTTTTTATATTTAGGTTTTCCTCTGTTCTCTCCTATATAGATAGATGAATTTGGAACTCTAAATACAACATGGTTCGTAGTAGCTCTTGGAAACCTGACAATATAAAGGAGTTCTCAGTTTTGTCTCTAAGGTTTGTTTCCTCTTCATAGCCCTAGGCACAGACTGTGGAAAAGCACTTTCATCGAGAGGGGTTGCCAAGCTTCTAAGAATTAACGAGTGTCCCAAACACCAGCAAATATTTTTCACCCAATCATGATGATACTTGGTGGTAATGATCAGTACACAAATCCCACTTGGCTCACCAAATTTTGTTCTTCTAGGTTGAAGCGTTCATCTACAGTAGTTGTTTTTATATTTAGTTTTCCCTCTGTTCTCTCCTATATAGATAGATGAATTTGGAACTCTAAATAAAACATGGTTTGTAGTAGCTCTTTGAAACGTTACAAAATAAAGGAGTTCTCAGTTTTGTCTCTATGGTTTGTTTCCTCTTCAAGTAGCCTTAGGCACAGACTGGGGAAAAGCACTTTCATTGAGAGGGGTTGCCATGCTTCTAAGAATTAACGAGTTTCCGAAATATGAGCAAACACTTTTTCAACCAATCTTGATGATACTTGGTGGTAATCATCAGTACACAAATCCATCTTGGCTCACCCAATTTTGTTCCTCTTGGTTGAAGCGTTCGTCTACAGTAGCAGTTTTTATATTTAGGATTCCCTCTGCTCTCTCCTATATAGACAGATGAATTTGGAACTCTAAATCCAACATGGTTCGTAGTAGCTCTTTGAAACTTGACAAAATAAAGAAGTTCTCAGTTTTGTCTCTATGGTTTGTTTCCTTTTCAAGTAGCCCTAAGCACAGACTGTGGAAAAGCACTTTCATTTAGAGGGGTTGTCAAGCTTCAAAGAATTAACGAGTTTCCGAAATACCAGCAAATAATTTTTCACCCAATCTTGATGATACTTGGTGGTAATGATCAGTACACAAATCCCACTTGGCTCACCAAATTTTGTTCTTCTAGGTTGAAAAGTTCGTCTACAGTAGCAGTTTTTATATTTAGGTATCCCTCTGCTCTCCGCTATATAGATAGATGAATTTGGAACTCTAAATCCAACATGGTTCGTAGTAGCTCTTTGAAACTTGACAAAATAAAGGAGTTCTCACTTTTGTCTCTATGGTTTGTTTCCTCTTCAAGTAGCCCTAGGCACACACTGTGGAAAAGCACTTTCATTGAGAAGGGTTGACAACCTTCTAAAAATTAATGAGTTTCCGAAATACCAGCAAATATTTTTCCACCCAATCTTGATGATACATGTTGGTAATGATCAGTACACAAATCCCACTTGGCTCACCAAATTATGTTCTTCTAGGTTGAAGCGTTCGTCTACAGTAGCAGTTTTTATATTTAGGTTTCCCTCTGTTCTCTCCTATATCGATAGATGAATTTGGAACTCTAAATTCAACATGGTTCGTAGTTGCTGTTGGAAACTTGACAATATAAAGGAGTTCTCAGTTTTTTCTCTATGGTTTTTTTCCTTTTCAAGTAGCCCTAGGCACAGACTGTGGAAAAGCACTTTCATCGTGAGGGGCTGCCAAGCTTCAAAGAATTAACGAGTTTCCGATATTCCAGCAAATATTTTTTCACCCAATCTTGATGATCCTTGGTGGTAATGATCAGTTCACATATCCCACTTGGCTCACCAAATTTTGTTCTTCTAGGTTGAAGCGTTCATCTACAGTAGCAGTTTATAAATTTAGGTTTCCCTCTGCTCTCTCCTATACAGATAGATGAATTTCCAACTCTCAATCTAACATGGTTCGTAGTAGCTCTTTGAAACTTGACAAAATAAAGGAGTTCTCACTTTTTTCACTATGGTTTGTTTCCTCTTCAAGTAGCCTTAGGCACAGACTGTGGAAAAGCACTTTCATTGAGAGGGGTTGCCAATCATCTAAGAATTAACGAGTTTCTGAAATACGAGCAAACACTTTTTCTCCCAATCTTGATGACACTTGGTGGTAATGATCAGTACACTGGTCCCACTTGGCTGACGAAATTTTGTTCTTCTAGGTTAAAGCGTTCGTCTACAGTAGCAGTTTTTATATTTAGGTTTCCCTCTGCTCTCTCCTATATAGATAGATGAATTTGGAACTCTAAATTTAACATGGTTCGTAGTAGCTCTTTGAAACTCGACAAAATAAAGGAGTTCTCAGTTTTGTCTCTATGGTTTGTTTCCTCTTCAATTAGCCCTAGGCACAGACTGTGGAAAAGCAATTTCATTGAGAGGGGTTGCCAAGCTTCTAAGAATTAACCATTTTCCGAAATACCAGCAAATATTTTTTCACCCAATCTTGATGATACTTGATGGTAATGATCAGTACAGAAATCCCACTTGGCTCACCAAATTTTGTTCTTCTAGGTTGAAGCGTTCGTCTACAGTAGCAGTTCTTATATTTAGGTTTCCCTCTTTTCTCTCCTAAATAGATAGATGAATTTTCAAATCTAAATCCAACATGGTTCGTAATAGCTTTTTGAAACTTGACAAAATAAAGGAGTTCTCAGTTTTGTCTCTATGGTTTGTTTCCTCTTCAAGTAGCCCTAGGCACAGAATGTGGAAAGCATTTTCATTGAGAGGGGTTGCCAACCTTCTAAGAATTAACGAGTTTCTGAAATACCTGCAAATATTTTTTCACCCAATTTTGATGATACTTGGTGGTAATGATAAGTACACAAATCCACTTGGCTCACCAAATTTTGTTCTTCTAGGTTGAAGCGTTCGTCTACAGTAGCAGTTTTTATATTTAGGTTTCCCTCTGTTCTCTTTTATATAGATAGATGAATTTGGAACTCTAAATCAAACATGGTTCGAAGTAGCTCTGGGAAACTTGACAATATAAAGGAGTTCTCAGTTTTTCTCTATAGTTTGTTTCCTTTTCAAGTAGCCCTAGGCACAGACTGTGGAAAAGCACTTTTATCGAGAGGGGCTGCCAAGCTTCTAAGAATTAACGAGTTTCCGATATTCCAGCAAATATTTTTTCACCCTATCTTGATGATCCTTGGTGGTAATGATCAGTTCACAAATCCTTCTTGGCTCACCAAATTTTGTTCTTCTATGTTGATGCGTTCGTCTACAGTAGCAGTTTTTATATTTAGGTTTCCCTCTGCTCTCTCCTATATAGATAGATGAATTTGGAACTCTAAATCCAACATGGTTCGTAGTAGCTCTTTGAAACTTGACAAAATAAAGGAGTTCTCAGTTTTGTCTCTATAGTTTGTTTCCTCTTCAAGTAGCCCTAGGCACAGACTGTGGAAAAGCACTTTCATTGAGGGGGGTTGCCAAGCTTCTAAGAATTAACGAGTTTCCGAAATTCGAGCAAACACTTTTTCAACCAAACTTGATGATACTTAGTGGTAATGATCAGTACAAAAATCCCACTTGGCTCATGAAATTTTGTTCTTCTAGGTTGAAGCATTCATGTACAGGAGCTGTTTTTATGTTTAGATTTCCCTCTGTTCTCTCCTATATAGATAGATAAATTTGGAAGTCTAAATCCAACATGGTTTGTAGTAGCTCTTTGAAACTTGACAAAATAAAGGAGTTCTCAGTTTGGTCTCCATTTTTTGTTTCCTATTCAAGTAGCCCTATGCACAGACTGTGGAAAAGCACTTTCATTGAGAGGTTTTGACAAGCTTCTAAGAATTAACGAGTTTTCGAAATACCAGCAAATATTTTTTCACCCAATCTTGATGATACTTGGTGGTAATGATCAGTTCACAAGTCCCACTTGGCTCACCAAATTTTGTTCTTCTAGGTTGAAGCGTTCGTCTACAGTACCAGTTTTTATATTTAGGTTTCCCTCTGCTCTCTCGTAAATAGTTAGATGAATTTGGAATCTCAATCCAACATGGTTCGTAGTAGCTCTTTGAAACTTGACAAAATAAAGGAGATCTCAGTTTTGTCTCTATGGTTTGTTTCCTTTTCAAGTAGCCCTAGGCACAGACTGTGGAAAAGCACTTTCATCGAGAGGGGTTGCCAAGCTTCTAAGAATTAACGAGTTTCTGAAATACCAGCAAATATTTTTTTTACCCAATCTTGATGATACTTGGTGGTAATGATCAGTACACAAATCCCACTTGGCTCACCAAAATTTGTTCTTCTAGGTTGAAGCGTTCGTCTACAGTAGCAGTTTTTATATTTAGGTTTCCCTCTGCTCTCTCGTAAATAGTTAGATGAATTTGGAACTCTCAATCCAACATGGTTCGTAGTAGCTCTTTGAAACTTGACAAAATAAAGGAGTTCTCAGTTTTGTCTCTATGGTTTGTTTCCTCTTCAAGTAGCCCTAGACACAGACTGTGGAAAAGCACTTTCATTGTGAAGGGTTGCCAACCTTCTAAGAATTAACGAGTTTCCAAAATACCAGCAAATATTTTCTCACCCAATCTTGATGATACTTGGTGGTAATGATCAGTACACAAATCCCACTTGGCTCACCAAATTATGTTCTTCTAGGTTGAAGCATTCGTCTACAGTAGCAGTTTTTATATTTAGGTTTCCCTCTGTTCTCTCCTATATAGATAGATGAATTTGGAACTCTAAATCCAACATGGTTCGAAGTAGCTCTTGGAAACTTGACAATATAAAGGAGTTCTCAGTTTTTTCTCTATAGTTTGTTTCCTTTTCAAGTAGCTCTAGGAACAGACTGTGGAAAAGCACTTTCATCGAGAGGGGCTGCCAAGCTTCTAAGAATTAACGAGTTTCCGATATTCCAGCAAATATTTTTTTACCCTATCTTGATGATCCTTGGTGGTAATGATCAGTACACAAATCCCACTTGGCTCACCAAATTTTGACTTCTAGGTTGAAGCGTTCGTCTACATTAGCAGTTTTTATATTCAGGTTTCCCTCTACTCTCTCCTATATAGATAGATGAATTTGGAACTCTAAATCCAACATGGTTCGTAGTAGCTCTTAGAAACTTGACAAAATAAAGGAGTTCTCAGTTTTGTCTCTATGGTTGTTTCCTCTTCAAGTAGCCCTAAGCACAGACTGTGGAAAAGCACTTTCATTGAGAGGGGTTGCCTAGCTTCTAAGAATTATCGAGTTTCCGAAATACCAGCAAATATTTTTTCACCCAATCTTGATGATACTTGGTGGTAATGATCAGTAAACAAATCCCACTTGGCTCACCAAATTTTTTTCTTCTAGGTTGAAGCATACGTGTACAGTAGCAGTTTTTATATTCAGGTTTCCCTCTGTTCTCTCCTATATAGACAGATGAATTTGGAACTATATATCCAACATGGTTTGTAGTAGCTCTTTGAAACTTGACAAAATAAAGGAGTTTTCAGTTTTGTCTCTATTTTTTGTTTTCTATTCAAGTAGCCCTAAGCACAGACTGTGGAAAAGCACTTTCATTGAGCGGGGTTGCCAAGCTTCTAAGAATTAACGAGTTTCCGAAACACCAGCAAATTTTTTTTCACCCAATCTTGATGATACATGGTGGTAATGATCAGTTCACAAATCCCACTTGGCTCACCAAATTTTGTTCTTCTAGGTTGAAGCGTTCAGCTACAGTAGCAGTTTTTATATTTATGTTTCCCTCTGCTCTCTCGTAATAGATAGATGAATTTGGAATCTCAATCCAACATGGTTCGTAGTAGCTCTTTGAAACTTGACAAAATAAAGGAGTTCTCAGTTTTGTCTCTATGGTTTGTTTCCTCTTCAAGTAGCCCTAGGCACAGACTGGAAAAGCACTTTCATTGAGAGGGTTTGCCAACCTTCTAAAATTAACGAGTTTCCAAAATACCTGCAAATATTTTTTCACCCAATCCTGAAGATACTTTGTGGTAATGATCATTTCACAAATCCCACTTGGCTCACCAAATTTTGTTCTTCCAGGTTGAAGCGTTCGTCTACAGTAGCAGTTTTTATATTTAGGTTTCCCTCTGTTCTCTCCTATATAGATAGATGAATATGGAACTCTAAATCCAACATGGTGTGTAGTAGCTCTTTGAAACTTGACAAAATAAAGGAGTTCTCAGTTTTGTCTCTATTGTTTGTTTCCTCTTCAAGTAGCCCTAAACACAGACTGTGGAAAAGCACTTTCATTGAGAGGGGTTGCCAAGCTTCTAAGAATTATCGAGTTTCCGAATACCAGCAAATATTTTTTCACCCAATCTTGATGATACTTGGTGTTAATGATCAGTACACAAATCCCACTTGGCTCACGAAATTTTGTTGTTCTAGGTTGAAGCATTCGTATACAGTAGCAGTTTTTTATATTTAGGTTTCCCTCTGTTCTCTCCTATATAGATAGATGAATTTGGAACTCTCAATCCAACATGGTTTGTAGTAGCTCTTTGAAACTTGACAAAGTAAAGGAGTTCTCAGTTTTGTCTCCATTTTTTGTTTCCTATTCAAGTAGCCCTATGCACAGACTGTGGAAAAGCACTTTCATTGAGAGGTGTTGCCAAGCTTCGAAGAATTAACGAGTTTCCGAAATACAATAAATATTTTTTCACCCGATCTTGATGATACTTGGTGGTAATGATCAGTTCACAAATCCCACTTGGCTCACCAAATTTTGTTCTTCCAGGTTGAAGTGTTCGTCTACAGTAGCAGTTTTTATATTTAGGTTTCCCTCTGCTCTCTCCTATATAGATAGATGAATTTGGAACTCTCAATCCAACATGGTTTGTAGTAGCTCTTTGAAACTTGACAAATAAATTAGTTCTCAGTTTTGTCTCTACGGTTTGTTTCCTCTTCAAGTAGCCCTAGGCACAGACTGTGGAAAAGCACTTTCATTGAGAAGGGTTGCCAACCTTCTAAGAATTAACGAGTTTCCCAAATACCAGCAAATATTTTTTCACCCAATCTTGATGATACTTGGTGGTAATGATCAGTACACAAATCCCACTTGGCTCACCAAATTATGTTCTTCTAGGTTGAAGCGTTCGTCTACAGTAGCAGTTTTTATATTTAGGTTTTCCTCTGTTCTCTCCTATATAGATAGATGAATTTGGAACTCTAAATCCAACATGGTTCGAAGTAGCTCTTGGAAACTTGACAATATAAAGGAGTTCTCAGTTTTTTCTCTATACTTTGTTTCCTTTTCAAGTAGCCCTAGGCACAGACTGTGGAAAAGCACTTTCATCGAGAGGGGCTGCCAAGCTTCTAAGAATTAACGAGTTTCCGATATTCCAGCAAATATTTTTTCACCCTATCTTGATGATCCTTGGTGGTAATGATCAGTACACAAATCCCACTTGGCTCACCAAATTTTGTTCTTCTAAGTTGAAGCGTTCGTCTACAGTATCAGTATTTATATTGAGGTTTCACTCTGTTCTCTCGTATATAGATAGATGAATTTGGAACTCTCAGTCCAACATGGTTCGTAGTAGCTCTTTGAAACTTGATAAAATAAAGGAGTTCTCAGTTTTGTCTCTATGGTTTGTTTCCTCTTCAAGTAGCCCTAGGCACAGACTGTGGAAAAGCACTTTCATTGAGAGGGTTTGCCAACCTTCTAAAATTAACGAGTTTCCGAAATACCTGCAAATATTTTTTCACCCAATCCTGATGATACTTTGTGGTAATGATCAGTTCACAAATCCCACTTGGCTCACTAAATTTTGTTCTTCCAGTTTGAAGGGTTCGTCTACAGTAGCAGTTTTCACATTTAGGTTTCCCTCTGCTCTCTCGTATATAGATAGATGAATTTGGAACTCTCAATCCAACATGGTTTGTAGTAGCTCTTTGAAACTTGACAAATAAAGGAGTTCTCAGTTTTGTCTCTATGGTTTGTTTCCCCTTCAAGTAGCCCTAGGCACAGACTGTGGAAAAGCACTTTCATTGAGAGGGGTTGCCAAGCTTCTAAGAATTAACGAGTTTCCGAAATACGAGCAAACACTTTTTCACCCAATCTTGATGATACTTAGTGGAAATGATCAGTACACAAATCCCACTTGGCTCACCAAATTTTGTTCTTCTAGGTTGAAGCATTCGTCTACAGTAGCAGTTTTTAGATTTAGGTTTCCATCTGCTCACTTCTATATAAATAGATGAATTTGGAACTATAATCCAACATGTTTCGTAGAAGCTCTTTGAAACTTGACAAAATAAAGGAGTTCTCAGTTTTGTAGCTATGGTTTGTTTCCTCTTCAAGTAGCCCTAGGCACAGACTGTGGAAAAGCAATTACATTGAGAGGGGTTTCCAAGCTTCTAAGAATTAACGAGTTTCCGAAATACCAGCAAATATTTTTTCGCGCAATCTTGATGATACTTTGTGGTAATGATCAATTCACAAATCCCACTTGGCTCACCAAATTTTGTTCTTCCAGGTTGAAGCGTTCGTCTACAGTAGCAGTTTTTATATTTAGGTTTCCCTCTGCTCACTCGTATATAGATAGATGAATTTGGAACTCTCAATCCAACATGGTTCGTAGTAGCTCTTTGAAACTTGACAAAATAAAGGAGTTCTCAGTTTTGTCTCTATGGTTTGTTTCCTCTTCAAGTAGCCCTAGGCACAGACTGTGGGAAAGCACTTTCATCGAGAGGGGTTGCCAAGCTTCTAAGAATTAACGAGTTTCCAAAATACCAGCAAATATTTCCTTTACCCAATCTTGATGATACTTGGTGGTAATGATCAGTACACAAATCCCTCTTGGCTCACCAAATTTTGTTCTTTTAGGTTGAAGCGTTCGTCTACAGTAGCAGTTTTATATTTAGGTTTTTCTCTGTTTTCTCCTATATAGATAGATGAATATGGAACTCTAAATCCAACATGGTTTGTAGTAGCTCTTTGGAACTTGACAAAAATAAAGGAGTTCTCAGTTTTGTCTCTATGGTTTGTTTCCTCTTCAAGTAGCCCTAGGCACAGACTGTGGAAAAGAACTTTCATTCAGAGGGGTTGCCAAGCTTCTAAGAATTAACGAGTTTCCGAAATACCAGCAAATATTTTTACACCCAATCTTGATGATACTTGGTGGTAATGATCAGTACACAAATCCCACTTGGCTCACCAAATTTTGTTCTTCTAGGTTGAAGCGTTCATCTGCATTAGTAGTTTTTATTTTTAGATTTTCCTCTGTTCTCTTCTACATAGATAGATGAATTTTGAACTCTAAATGCAACATGGTTTGCAGTAGCTTTTTTAAACGTTACAAAATAAAGGAGTTCTCAGTTTTGTCTCTATGGTTTGTTTCCTCTCCAAGTAGCCCTAGGCACAGACTGTGGAAAAGCACTTTCATTGAGAGGGGTTGCTAAGCTTCTTAGAATTAACGAGTTTCCGAAATACGAGCAAACACTTTTTCACCCAATCTTGATGATACTTGGTGGTAATGATCAGTACACAAATCCCACCTGGCTCACCAAATTTTGTTCTTCTAGGTTGAAGCGTTCGTCTACAGTATCAGTTTTTATATTGAGGTTTCACTCTGTTCTCTCCTATATAGATAGATGAATTTGGAACTCTAAATCCAACATGGTTCGAAGTAGCTCTTGGAAACTTGACAATATAAAGGAGTTCTCAGTTTTTTCTCTACAGTTTGTTTCATTTTCAAGTAGCCCTAGGCACAGACTGTGGAAAAGCACTTTCATTGAGAAGGGTTGCCAACCTTCTAAGAATTAACGAGTTTCCAAAATACCAGCAAATATTTTTTCACCCAATCTTGATGATACTTGGTGGTAATGATCAGTACACAAATCCCACTTGGCTCACGAAATTAGGTTTTTCTAGGTTGAAGCGTTCGTCTACAGTAGCAGTTTTTATATTTAGGATTCCCTCTGCTCTCTCTTATATAGATAGATGAATTTGGAACTCTAAATCCAACATGGTTTGTAGTAGCTCTTTGAAACTTGACAAAATAAAGGAGTTCTCAGTTTTCTCTCTATGGTTTGTTTCCTCTTCAAGTAGCCATAGGAACAGACTGTGGAAAAGCACTTTCATTGAGAGGGGTTGCCAACCTTCCAAAATTAACGAGTTTCCGAAATACCTGCAAATATTTTTTCACCCAATCTTGATGATACTTTGTGGTAATGATCAGTTCACAAATCCCACTTGGCTCACCAAATTTTGTTCTTCCAGGTTGAAGCATTCGTCTACAGTACCAGTTTTTATATTTAGGTTTCCCTCTGCTCTCTTGTATATAGAGAGGTGAATTTGGAACTCTCAATCCAACATGGTTCGTAGTAGCTCTTTGAAACTTGACAAAATAAAGGAGTTCTCAGTTTTGTCTCTATGGTTTGTTTCCTCTTCAAATAGCCCTAGGCACAGACTGTGGAAAAGCACTTTCATCGAGAGGGGTTGCCAAGCTTCTAAGAATTAATGAGTTTCCGAAATACCACCAAATATTTCTTTTACCCAATCTTGATGATACTTGGTGGTAATGATCAGTACACAAATCCCCCTTGGCTCACCAAATTATGTTCTTCTAGGTTGAAGCGTTCGTCTACAGTAGCAGTTTTTATATTTAGGTTTCCCTCTGCTCTCTCATATATAGATAGATGAATTTGGAACTCTAAATCCAACATGGTTCTTAGTAGCTCTTTGAATCTTGACAAAATAAAGGAGTTCTCAGTTTTTACTCTATGGTTTGTTTCCTCTTCAAGTAGCCCTAGGCACAGAAAGTTGAAAAGTACTTTCATTGAGAAGGGTTGCCAACCTTCTAAGAATTAACGAGTTTCCGAAATACCTGCAAATATTTCTTCAACCAATCTTGATGATACTTGGTGGTAATGATCACTACACAAATCCCACTTGGCTCACCAAATTTTGTTCTTCTAGGTTGAAGCGTTCGTCTACAGTAGCAGTTTTTATATTTATGTTTCCCTCTGCTCTCTCGTAATAGATAGATGAATTTGGAATCTCAATCCAACATGGTTCGTAGTAGCTCTTTGAAACTTGACAAAATAAAGGAGTTCTCAGTTTTGTCTCTATGGTTTGTTTCCTCTTCAAGTAGCCCTAAGCACAGACTGTGGAAAAGCACTTTCATTGAGAGGGGTTGCCAAGCTTCTAAGAATTATCGAGTTTCCGAAATGCAGCAAATATTTTTTCACCCAATCTTGATGATACTTGGTGGTAATGATCAGTACACAAATCCTACTTGGCTCACGACGTTTTGTTCTTCTAGGTTGAAACATTCGTGTACAGTAGCAGTTTTTATATTTAGGTTTCCCTCTGCTCTCTCCTATATAGATAGATGAATTTGGAACTCTCAATCCAACATGGTTTGTAGTAGCTCTTTGAAACTTGACAAATAAAGGAGTTCTCAGTTTTGTCTCTATGGTTTGTTTCCTCTTCAAGTAGCCCTAGGCACAGACTGTGGAAAAGCACTTTCATTGAGAAGGGTTGCCAACCTTCTAAGAATTAATGAGTTTCCAAAATACCAGCAAATATTTTTTCACCCAATCTTGATGATACTTGGTGGTAATGATCAGTACACAAATCCCACTTGGCTCACCAAATTATGTTCTTCTAGGTTGAAGCGTTCGTCTACAGTAGCAGTTTTTATATTTAGGTTTCCCTCTGTTCTCTCCTATATAGATAGATGAATTTGGAACTGTAAATCCAACATGGTTTGTAGTAGCTCTTGGAAACTTGACAATATAAAGGAGTTCTCAGTTTTTTCTCTATAGTTTGTTTTCTTTTCAAGTAGGCCTAGGCACAGACTGTGGAAAAGCACTTTCATCGAGAGAGGCTGCCAAGCTTCTAAGAATTAATGAGTTTCCGATATTCCAGCAAATATTTTTCACCCAATCTTGATGATCCTTGGTTGTAATGATCAGTTCACAAATCCCACTTGGCTCACCAAATTTTGTTCTTCCAGGTTGAAGCGTTCGTCTACAGTAGCAGTTTTTATATTTAGGTTTCCCTCTGTTCTCTCCTATATAGATAGATGAATATGGAACTCTAAATCCAACATGGTTCGTAGTAGCTCTTTGAAACTTGACAAAATAAAGGAGTTCTCAGTTTTGTCTCTATGGTTTGTTTCCTTTTCAAGTATCCCTAGGCACAGACTGTGGAAAAGCACTTTTATCGAGAGGGGTTGCCAAGCTTCTAAGAATTAACGAGTTTCCGAACACCAGCAAATATTTATTTTACCCAATCTTGATGATACTTGGTGGTAATGATCAGTACACAAATCCCTCTTGGCTCACCAAATTTTGTTCTTCTAGGTTGAAGCGTTCGTCTACAGTAGCAGTTTTTATATTTAGGTTTCCCTCTGCTCACTCCTGTATAGATAGATGAATTTGGAACTCTAAATCCAACATGGTTCGTAGAAGCTTTTTGAAACTTGACAAAATTAAGGAGTTCTAAGTTTTCTCTCTATGGTTTGTTTCCTCTTCAAGTAGCCCTAGGCACAGACTGAGGTAAAGCAATTTCATTGAGAGGGTTGGCCAAGCTTCTAAGAATTAACGAGTTTCCAAAATACCAGCAAATATTTTTTCACCCAATCTTGATGATACTTGGTGGTAATGATCAGCACACAAATCCCACTTGGCTCACCAAATTTTGTTCTTCTAGGTTGAAGCGTTTGTCTACAGTAGCAGTTTTTATATTTAGGTTTCCCTCTGTTCTCTCCTATATAGATAGATGAATATGGAACTCTAAATCCAACATGGTGTGTAGTAGCTCTTTGAAACTTGACAAAATAAAGGAGTTCTCAGTTTTGTCTCTATTGTTTGTTTCCTCTTCAAGTAGCCCTAAACACAGACTGTGGAAAAGCACTTTCATTGAGAGGGGTTGCCAAGCTTCTAAGAATTATCGAGTTTCCGATATACCAGCAAATATTTTTTCACCCAATCTTGATGATACTTGGTGGTAATGATCAGTACACAAATCCCACTTGGCTCACCATATTTTGTTCTTCTAGTTGGAAGCGTTCGTCTACAGTAGCAGTTTTTATATTTAGGTTTCAATCTGCTCTATCGTATATAAATAGATGAATTTGGAACTCTAAATCCAACATGGTTCGTAGTAGCTCTTTGAATCTTGACAAAATAAAGGAGTTCTTAGTTTTGTCTCTATGGTTTGTTTCCTCTTCAAGTAGCCCTAGGCACAGACAGTTGAAAATTATTTTCATTGAGAAGGGTTGCCAAGCTTCTAAGAATTAACGAGTTTCCGAAATACCAGCAGAAATTTTTTAAACTAATCTTGATGATACTGGGTGGAAATGATCAGCACACAAATCCCACTTGGCTCACCAAATTTTGTTCTTCTATGTTGAAGCGTTCGTCTACATTAGCAGTTTTTATATTTAGGTTTCCCTCTGTTCTCTCCTATATACAGAGATGAATTTGAAACTCTAAATCCAACATGGTTCATATTAGCTCTTGGAAACTTGACAATATAAAGGAGTTCTCTGTTTTTTCTCCATGGTTTGTTTCCTTTTCAAGTAGCCCCAGGCAAAGACTGTGGAAAAGCACTTTCATCGAGAGCGGCTACCAAGCTTCTAAAAATTAACCATTTTCCGATATTCCAGCAAATATTTTTTCACCCAATCTTGATTATCCGTAGTGGTAATGATCAGTACACAACTTCAACTTGGCTCACCAAATTTTGTTCTTCTAGGTTGAAGCGTTCGTGTACAGTAGCAGTTTTTATATTTAGGTTTCCTTCTGTTCTCTCCTATATAGATAGATGAATTTGGAACTCTAAATCCAACATGGTTCGTAGTAGCTCTTTGAAACTTGACAAAATAAAGGAGTTCTCAGTTTTGTCTCTATGGTTTGTTTCCTCTTCAAGTAGCCCTAGGCACAGACTGTGGAACAGCACTTTCATCGAGAGGCGTTGCCAAGTTTCTAAGAATTAACGAGTTTCCGAAATACCAGCAAATATTTTTTTTCGCAATCTTGATGATACTTGGTGGTAATGTTCAGTACACAAATCCCACTTGGCTCACCAAATTTTGTTCTTCTAGGTTGAAGAGTTCGTGTACAGTAGCAGTTTTTATATTTAAGTTTTCTTCTGTTCTCTCCTATATAGATAGATGAATTTGGAACTCTAAATCCAACATGGTTTGTAGTAGCTCTTTGAAACTTGACAAAATAAAGGAGTTCTCAGTTTTGTCTCTATGGTTTGTTTCCTCTTTAAGTAGCCCTATGCACAGACTGTGGAAAAGCACTTTCATCGAGAGGGGTTGGCAAGCTTCTAAGAATTAACGAGTTTCTGAAATACCAGCAAATATTTTTTTACGCAATCTTGATGATACTTGGTGGTAATGATCAGTACACAAATCCCACTTGGCTCACAAAATTTTCTTCTTCTAGGTTGAACCGTTCGTGTACAGTAGCAGTTTTTATATTTAGGTTTCCCTCTGTTCTCTCCTATATAGATAGATGAATTTGGAACTCTAAATCCAACATGGTTTGGAGTAGCTCTTTGAAACTTGACAAAAAAAAGGAGTTCTCAGTTTTGTCTCTATGGTTTGTTTCCTCTTCAAGTAGCCCTAGGCACAGACTGTGGAAAAGCACTTTCATTGAGAGGGGTTGCCAACCTTCTAAGAATTAACGAGTTTCCGAAATACCTGCAAATATTTTTCACCCAATCTTGATGATACTTGGTGGTAATGATCAGTACACAAATCCAACTTGGCTCACGAAATTTTGTTCTTCTAGGTAGAGGTTGAAGCGTTCATCTACAGTAGCACTTTTTATTATTAGGTTTCCTTCTGTTCTCTCCTATATAGATAGATGAATTTGGAACTCTATATCCAACATGGTTTGTAGTAGCTCTTTGAAACTTGACAAAATAAAGGAGTTCTCAGTTTTGTCTCTATGGTTTGTTTCCTCTTGAGTAGCCCTAAGCACAGACTGTGTAAAAGCACTTTCATTGAGAGAGGTTGTCAAGCTTCTAAGAATTAACGAGTTTCCGAAATACCAGCAAATATTTTTTCACCCAATCTTGATGACACTTGGTGGTAATGATCAGTACAAAATTCCCACTTGGCTCACCAAATATTGTTCTTCTAGGTGGAAGCGTTCGTCTACAGAAGCAGTTTTTATATTTATGTTTCCCTCTGTTCTCTCCTATATAGATAGATGAATTTGGAACTCTAAATCCAACATGGTTTGGAGTAGCTCTTTGAAACTTGACAAAATACAGAGTTCTCAGTTTTGTCTCTATGGTTTGTTTCCTCTTCAAGTAGCCCTAGGCACAGATTGTGGAAAAGCACTTTCATTGAGAGGGGTTGCCAACCTTCTAAGAATTAACGAGTTTCCGAAAAACCTGCAAATATTTTTTCACCCAATCTTGATGATACTTGGTGGTAATGATCAGTACACAAATCCCATTTGGCTCACCAAATTTTGTTCTTCTAGGTTGAAGCGTTCGTCGGCAGTAGCAGTTTTTATATTTAGATTTCCAGCTGCTCTCTCCTATATAGATAGATGAATTTGGAACTCTAAATCCAACATGGTTTGTAGTAGCTCTTTGAAACTTGACAAAATAAAAGAGTTCTCAGTTTTGTGTCTATGGTTTGTTTCCTCTTTAAATAGCCCTAAGCACAGACTGTGTAAAAGCACTTTCATTTAGAGGGGTTGTCAAGCTTCTAAGAATTAACGCGTTTCCGAAATAACAGCAAATATTCTTTCACCCAATCTTGATGATACTTGGTGGTAATGATCAGTACACAAATCCCACTTGGCTCACCAAATTTTGTTCTTCTAGGTTAAAGCGTTCGTCTACAGCAGCAGTTTTTATATTTAGATTTCCATCTGATCTCTCCTATATAGATAGATGAATTTGGAACTCTAAATCCAACATGGTTCGTAGTAGCTCTTTGAAACTTGACAAAATAAAGGAGTTCTCAGTTTTGTGTCCATGGTTTGTTTCCTCTTTAAGTAGCCCTAAGCACAGACTGTGTAAAAGCACTTTCATTGAGCGGGGTTGTCAAGCTTATAAGAATTTACGAGTTTCTGAAATAGCAGCAAATATTTTTTCACCCAATCTTGATGATACTTGGTGGTAATGATCAGTACACAAATTCCACTTGGCTCACCAAATTTTGTTCTTCTAGGTTGAAGCGTTCATCTACAGTAGTTGTTTTTATATTTAGTTTTCCCTCTGCTCTCTCCTATATAGATAGATGAATTTGGAACTCTAAATCCAACATGGTTCCTAGTAGCTCTTTGAAACTTGACAAAATAAAGGAGTTCTCAGTTTTGTCTCTATGGTTTGTTTTCTCTTCAAGTAGCCCTAGGCATACACTGTGGAAAAGCACTTTCATTGAGAGTTGTTGCCAAGCTTCTAAGAATTAACGAGTGTCCCAAACACCAGCAAATATTTTTTCACTCAATCTTGATGATACTTGGTGGTAATGATCAGTACACAAATTCCACTTAACTCACCAAATTTTGTTCTTCTATTTTGAAGCGTTCGTCTACAGTAGCAGTTTTTATATTTAGGTTTTCCTCTGTTCTCTCCTATATAGATAGATGAATTTGGAACTCTAAATACAACATGGTTCATAGTAGCTCTTGGAAACCTGACAATATAAAGGAGTTCTCAGTTTTGTCTCTAAGGTTTGTTTCCTCTTCATAGCCCTAGGCACAGACTGTGGAAAAGCACTTTCATCGAGAGGGGTTGCCAAGCTTCTAAGAATTAACGAGTGTCCAAAACACCAGCAAATATTTTTCACCCAATCTTGATGATACTTGGTGGTAATGATCAGTACACAAATCCCACTTGGCTCACCAAATTTTGTTCTTCTAGGTTGAAGCGTTCATCTACAGTAGTTGTTTTTATATTTAGTTTTCCCTCTGTTCTCTCCTATATAGATAGATGAATTTGGAACTCTAAATAAAACATGGTTTGTAGTAGCTCTTTGAAACGTTACAAAATAAAGGAGTTCTCAGTTTTGTCTCTATGGTTTGTTTCCTCTTCAAGTAGCCTTAGGCACAGACTGTGGAAAAGCACTTTCATTGAGAGGGGTTGCCATGCTTCTAAGAATTAACGAGTTTCCGAAATATGAGCAAACACTTTTTCAACCAATCTTGATGATACTTGGTGGTAATCATCAGTACACAAATCCCACTTGGCTCACCCAATTTTGTTCCTCTTGGTTGAAGCGTTCGTCTACAGTAGCAGTTTTTATATTTAGGATTCCCTCTGCTCTCTCCTATATAGACAGATGAATTTGGAACTCTAAATCCAACATGGTTCGTAGTAGCTCTTTGAAACTTGACAAAACAAAGAAGTTCTCAGTTTTGTCTCTATGGTTTGTTTCCTTTTCAAGTAGCCCTAAGCACAGACTGTGGAAAAGCACTTTCATTTAGAGGGGTTGTCAAGCTTCAAAGAATTAACGAGTTTCCGAAATACCAGCAAATAATTTTTCACCCAATCTTGATGATACTTGGTGGTAATGATCAGTACACAAATCCCACTTGGCTCACCAAATTTTGTTCTTCTAGGTTGAAAAGTTCGTCTACAGTAGCAGTTTTTATATTTAGGTATCCCTCTGCTCTCCGCTATATAGATAGATGAATTTGGAACTCTAAATCCAACATGGTTCGTAGTAGCTCTTTGAAACTTGACAAAATAAAGGAGTTCTCACTTTTGTCTCTATGGTTTGTTTCCTCTTCAAGTAGCCCTAGGCACACACTGTGGAAAAGCACTTTCATTGAGAAGGGTTGACAACCTTCTAAAAATTAATGAGTTTCCGAAATACCAGCAAATATTTTTCCACCCAATCTTGATGATACATGTTGGTAATGATCAGTACACAAATCCCACTTGGCTCACCAAATTATGTTCTTCTAGGTTGAAGCGTTCGTCTACAGTAGCAGTTTTTATATTTAGGTTTCCCTCTGTTCTCTCCTATATCGATAGATGAATTTGGAACTCTAAATTCAACATGGTTCGTAGTTGCTGTTGGAAACTTGACAATATAAAGGAGTTCTCAGTTTTTTCTCTATGGTTTTTTTCCTTTTCAAGTAGCCCTAGGCACAGACTGTGGAAAAGCACTTTCATCGTGAGGGGCTGCCAAGCTTCAAAGAATTAACGAGTTTCCGATATTCCAGCAAATATTTTTTCACCCAATCTTGATGATCCTTGGTGGTAATGATCAGTTCACATATCCCACTTGGCTCACCAAATTTTGTTCTTCTAGGTTGAAGCGTTCATCTACAGTAGCAGTTTATAAATTTAGGTTTCCCTCTGCTCTCTCCTATACAGATAGATGAATTTCCAACTCTCAATCTAACATGGTTCGTAGTAGCTCTTTGAAACTTGACAAAATAAAGGAGTTCTCACTTTTTTCACTATGGTTTGTTTCCTCTTCAAGTAGCCTTAGGCACAGACTGTGGAAAAGCACTTTCATTGAGAGGGGTTGCCAATCATCTAAGAATTAACGAGTTTCTGAAATACGAGCAAACACTTTTTCTCCCAATCTTGATGACACTTGGTGGTAATGATCAGTACACAGGTCCCACTTGGCTGACGAAATTTTGTTCTTCTAGGTTAAAGCGTTCGTCTACAGTAGCAGTTTTTATATTTAGGTTTCCCTCTGCTCTCTCCTATATAGATAGATGAATTTGGAACTCTAAATTTAACATGGTTCGTAGTAGCTCTTTGAAACTCGACAAAATAAAGGAGTTCTCAGTTTTGTCTCTATGGTTTGTTTCCTCTTCAAGTAGCCCTAGGCACAGACTGTGGAAAAGCAATTTCATTGAGAGGGGTTGCCAAGCTTCTAAGAATTAACCATTTTCCGAAATACCAGCAAATATTTTTTCACCCAATCTTGATGATACTTGATGGTAATGATCAGTACAGAAATCCCACTTGGCTCACCAAATTTTGTTCTTCTAGGTTGAAGCGTTCGTCTACAGTAGCAGTTCTTATATTTAGGTTTCCCTCTTTTCTCTCCTAAATAGATAGATGAATTTTCAAATCTAAATCCAACATGGTTCGTAATAGCTCTTTGAAACTTGACAAAATAAAGGAGTTCTCAGTTTTGTCTCTATGGTTTGTTTCCTCTTCAAGTAGCCCTAGGCACAGAATGTGGAAAGCATTTTCATTGAGAGGGGTTGCCAACCTTCTAAGAATTAACGAGTTTCTGAAATACCTGCAAATATTTTTTCACCCAATTTTGATGATACTTGGTGGTAATGATAAGTACACAAATCCCACTTGGCTCACCAAATTTTGTTCTTCTAGGTTGAAGCGTTCGTCTACAGTAGCAGTTTTTATATTTAGGTTTCCCTCTGTTCTCTTTTATATAGATAGATGAATTTGGAACTCTAAATCCAACATGGTTCGAAGTAGCTCTGGGAAACTTGACAATATAAAGGAGTTCTCAGTTTTTCTCTATAGTTTGTTTCCTTTTCAAGTAGCCCTAGGCACAGACTGTGGAAAAGCACTTTTATCGAGAGGGGCTGCCAAGCTTCTAAGAATTAACGAGTTTCCGATATTCCAGCAAATATTTTTTCACCCTATCTTGATGATCCTTGGTGGTAATGATCAGTTCACAAATCCTTCTTGGCTCACCAAATTTTGTTCTTCTATGTTGATGCGTTCGTCTACAGTAGCAGTTTTTATATTTAGGTTTCCCTCTGCTCTCTCCTATATAGATAGATGAATTTGGAACTCTAAATCCAACATGGTTCGTAGTAGCTCTTTGAAACTTGACAAAATAAAGGAGTTCTCAGTTTTGTCTCTATAGTTTGTTTCCTCTTCAAGTAGCCCTAGGCACAGACTGTGGAAAAGCACTTTCATTGAGGGGGGTTGCCAAGCTTCTAAGAATTAACGAGTTTCCGAAATTCGAGCAAACACTTTTTCAACCAATCTTGATGATACTTAGTGGTAATGATCAGTACAAAAATCCCACTTGGCTCACGAAATTTTGTT
>NW_027517818.1:0-39446 GCF_048772815.1 Callospermophilus lateralis | reverse complement strand
ATGACAATTACACAAATCCCACTTAGCTCAACAAATTTTGTTCTTCTAAGTTGAAGCGTTCATTTACCGTAGCAGTTTTTATTTTTAGGTTTCACTTTGTTCTCTCCTATATAGATAGATGAATTTGAAACTCTAAATCCCATATGGTTTGTAGTAGCTCTTTGAAACTTGACATATAAAGGAGTTCTCAGTTTTGTCTCTATGGTTTGTTTCCTTTTCAAGTAGCCCTAGGCACAGACTGGGAAAAGCACTTGCATTGAGAGGGTTTGAAAACTTCTAAGAAATAACGAGTTTCCGAAATACCAGCAAATATTTTTTCACCCAATCTTGATGATACGTGGTGGGAATGATCGGTACACAAATCCCACTTGGCTCACCAAATTTTGTTCTTCTAGGTGGAAACATTCGTTTACAGTTGCACTTTTTATTTTTGATTTCACTCTGTTCTTTCCTATATAGATACATGAATTTTAACTGAAAATCCAACATGGTTTGTAGTACCTCTTTGAAACATGACAAAATAAAGGAGTTCTCAGTTTTGTCTCTATGGTTTGTTTCCTCTTCAAGTAGCCCTAGGCACAGACTGTGGAAAAGCACTTTCATTGAGAGTGGTGTTGAGGCTTCTAAGAAATAACGAGTTTCCGAAATAGCAGGAAATATTTTTTCACCCAATATTGATGATACTTGGTGGTAATGATCAGTACACAAATCCCACTTTGCTCACCAAATTTTGTTCCTCTAGGTTTAAGCGTTCGTCTACAGTAGAAGTTGTTATATTTAGGTTTCACTCTGTTCTCTCCTATATAGATAGATGAATTTTTAACTCTAAATCCAACATGGTTTGTAGTAGCTCTTTGAAACTTGACAAAATAAAGGAGTTCTCAGTTTTGTCTCTATGGTTTCTTTCCTCTTCAATTGACCTAGGCACAGACTGTGGAAAAGCACTTTCATTGAGAGGGGTTGCCAAGATTCTAAGAAATAACGAGTTTCCGAAATACCAGCAAATACTTTTTCACCCAATCTTGATGATAAGTGGTGGTAATGACAAGTACACAAATCCCACTTGGCTCACCAAATTTTGTTATTCTCGGTTGAAGCGTTCGTTTACAATAGCAGTTTTTATTTTTAGGTTTCACTGTGTTCTCTCCTATATAGATAGATGAATTTGGAACTCTAAATCCACCACGGTTTGTAGTACCTCTTTGAAACTTGACAAAATAAATTAGTTCTCTGTTTTGTCTCTATGGTTTGTTTTCTCTTCAAGTAGCCCTAGGCACAAACTGTGGAAAAGCACTTGCATTGAAAAGTGTTGCCAAGCTTCCAAGGAATAATGAGTTTCCGAAATACCAGAAAATATTTTTTCACCAAATCTTGATAACACTTTGTGGTATGATATGTACACAAATCCCACTTGGCTCATCAAATTTTGTTCTTTCAGGTTGAAGCGTTCGTTTACAGTAGCCATTTTTATTTTTAGGTTTCACTTTGTTCTCTCCTATATAGATAGATGAATTTGGAACTCTAAATCCAACATGGTTTGTAGTAGCTCTTTGAAACTTGACAAAATAAAGGAGTTCTCAGTTTTGTCTCTATGGTTTGTTTCCTCTTCAATAGCCCTAGTCACAGACTGTGGAAAAGCACTTTCATTGAGAGGGGTTGCCAAGCTTCTAAGAAATAACGAGTTTCCGAAATACCAACAAATATTTTTTCACCCAATCTTGAAGATACTTGGTGGTAATGATCAGTACACAAATCCCACTTGGCCATCAAATTTTGTTTTTCTAGTTTTAAGAGTTCTTCTACAGTTGCAGTTTTTATATTTAGGTTTCACTCTGTTCTCTCCTATATAGATAGATGAATTTGGAACTCTAAATCCAACATGGTTTGTAGTAGTTCTTTGAAACTTGACAAAATAAAGGAGTTCTCAGTTTTGTCTATATGGTTTGTTTCCTATCCAAGTAGCCCTAGGCACTGCCTGTGGAAAAACACATTCATTGAGAGGGATTGCCAAGCTTCTAAGAAATAACGAGTTCCCGAAATACCAGCAAATATTTTTTCACCCAATCTTGATGATACTTGGTGGTCATGATCAGTACACAAATCCCACTTGGCTTACCAAAATTTGTTCTTCTCGGTTGAAGCTTTCTTCTACAGTAGCAGTTTTTATATTTAGGTTTCACTCTGTTCTTTCCTATATAGATAGATGAATTTGGAACTCTAAATCCAACATGGTTTGTAATAGCTCTTTGCAAGTTGACAAAATAAAGGAGTTCTCAGTTTTGTCTCTATGGTTTGTTTTCTCTTCAAGTAGCCCTAGGCACAGACTGTGGAAAAGCACTTTCATTGAGAGGGGTTGCCAAGCTTCTAAAAAATAACGAGTTTCCGAAATACCAGCAAATATTTTTTCACCCAATCTTGATGATACTTGGTGGTAATGATCAGTACACAAATCCCACTTGGCTCACCAAATTTTGTTCTCTAGGTTGAAGCTTTCATCTACAATAGCAATTTATATATTTAGGTTTCCCTCTGTTCTCTCCTATATAGATAGATGAATTTGAAACTCTAAATCCAACATGGTTTGTAGTAGCTCCTTGAAACGTGACAAAATAACGGAGTTCTCAGTTTTGTCTCTATGGTTTGTTTCCTCTTCAAGTAGCCCTAGGCACAGACTGTGGAATAGCATTTTCATTGAAAGTGGTTGCCAATCTTCCAAGAAATTACGAGTTTCCGAAATACAAGCAAGTACTTTTTCACCCAATCTTCATGATAAGTGGTGGTAATGACAAGTACACAAATCCCACTTGGCTCACCAAATTTTGTTCTTCTCGGTTGAAGCATTCGTTTAGAGTAGCAGTTTTTATTTTTAGGTTTCACTTTGTTCTCTCCTATATAGATAGATGAATTTGGAAATCTAAATCCAAGATGGTTTGTAGTAGCTCTTTGAAACTTGACAAAAGAAAGGTGTTCTCAGTTTTGTCTCTATGGTTTGTTTCCTCTTCAAGTAGCCCTAGGCACAGACTGTGGAAAAGCACTTTCATTGAGAGGGGTTGCCAAGCTTCTAAGAAATAACAATTTCAGAAATACCAGCAAATATTTTTTTACCCAAACTTGATGATACTTGGTTGTAATAATAAGTACACCAATCTCAGTTGGCTCACCAAATTTTGTTCTTCTAGGTTGAAGCGTTCGTCTACAGTAGCAGTTTTTATAGTAGGTTTCACTCTGTTCTCTTCTATATAGATACATGAATTTGGAACTATAAATCCAACATGGTTTGTAGTAGCTCTTTGAAACTTGACAAAATAAAGGAGTTCTCAGTATTGTCTCTATGGTTTGTTTCCACTTCATGTAGCCCTAGGCACAGACTGTGGAAAGGCACTTTCATTGAAATGGGTTGCCAAGCTTCCAAGAAATAACGAGTTTCCGAAATACCAGCAAATATTTTTTCACCTACTCTGCATGATACTTTGTGGTAATGATCAGAACACAAATGCCACTTGACTCACCAAATTTTATTATTCTAGTTTGAAGCGTTCGTTTAAAGTAGCAGTTTATTTTTTTAGGTTTCCCTCTGTTCTCTCCTATATGGATAGATGAATTTGGAACTCTAAATCCAACATGGTTTGTAGTAGAACTTTGAAACGTGACAAAATAAAGGAGTTCTCAGTTTTGTGTCTATCTTTTCTTTCCTCTTCAAGTAGCGCTAAGTAGAGACTGTGGAATAGCACTTTCATTGAAAGGGGTTGCCAAGCTTCCAAGAAATTACGAGTTTCTGAAATACCAGCAAATACTTTTTCACCCAATCTTGATGATAAGTGGTAGTAATGACAAGTACACAAATCCACTTGGCTCACCAAATTTTGTTCTTCTCGGTTGAAGCGTTCGTTTACTGTAGCAGTTTTTATTTTTAGCTTTCTTTTTGTTCTCTCCTATATAGATAGATGAATTTGGAAATCTAAATCCAACATGGTTTGTAGTAGCTCTTTGAACTTGGCAAAATAAAGGAGTTCTTAGTTTTGTCTCTATGGGTTTGTTTCCTCTTCAAGTAGCCCTAGGCACAGACTGTGGAAAAGCACTTTCATTGAGAGGGGTTGCCAAGCTTCTAAGAAATAACAATTTCAGAAATACCAGCAAATATATTTTTTACCCAACTTGATGATACTTGGTTGTAATAATAAGTACACCAATCTCAGTTGGCTCACCAAATTTTGTTCTTCTAGTTGAAGCGTTCGTCTACAGTAGCAGTTTTATAGTAGTTTTCACTCTGTTCTCTTCTATATAGATACATGAATTTGGAACTATAAATCCAACATGGTTTGTAGTAGCTCTTTGAAACTTGACAAAATAAAGGAGTTCTCAGTATTGTCTCTATGGTTTGTTTCCACTTCATGTAGCCCTAGGCACAGACTGTGGAAAGGCACTTTCATTGAAATGGGTTGCCAAGCTTCCAAGAAATAACGAGTTTCCGAAATACCAGCAAATATTTTTTCACCTACTCTGCATGATACTTAGTGGTAATGATCAGAACACAAATGCCACTTGACTCACCAAATTTTATTATTCTAGTTTTGAAGCGTTCGTTTAAAGTAGCAGTTTATTTTTTTAGGTTTCCCTCTGTTCTCTCCTATATGGATAGATGAATTTGGAACTCTAAATCCAACATGGTTTGTAGTAGAACTTTGAAACGTGACAAAATAAAGGAGTTCTCAGTTTTGTGTCTATCTTTTCTTTCCTCTTCAAGTAGCGCTAAGTAGAGACTGTGGAATAGCACTTTCATTGAAAGGGGTTGCCAAGCTTCCAAGAAATTACGAGTTTCTGAAATACCAGCAAATACTTTTTCACCCAATCTTGATGATAAGTGGTAGTAATGACAAGTACACAAATCCCACTTGGCTCACCAAATTTTGTTCTTCTCGGTTGAAGCGTTTCGTTTACTGTAGCAGTTTTTATTTTTAGCTTTCTTTTTGTTTCTCTCCTATATAGATAGATGATTTGGAAATCTAAATCCAACATGGTTTGTAGTAGCTCTTTGAACTTGGCAAAATAAAGGAGTTCTTAGTTTTGTCTCTATGGTTTGTTTCCTCTTCAAGTAGCCCTAGGCACAGATTGTGGAAAAGCACTTTCATTGAGAGGGGTTGCCAAGCTTCTAAGAAATAACCGAGTTTCCAAAATACCAGCAAACAGTTTTCACCCAATCTTGATGATACTTGGTGGTAATGATCGGTACACAAATCCCACTTGACTCACCAAATATTGTTCTTCTAATTTGAAGCGTTCGTTTAAAGTAGCAATTTATATTTTTAGGTTTCCCTCTGTTCTCCCCTTTATAGATAGCTGAATTTGGAACTCTAAATCCAACATGGTTTGTACTAGCTCCTTGAAACTTGACAAAATTAAGGAGTTCTCAGTTTTGTCTCAATGGTTTGTTACCTCTTCAATTAGCCCTAGACACAGACTGTGGAAAAGCACTTTCATTGAGAGGGATTGCCAAGCTTCTAAGAAATAACGAGATTCCGAAATACCAGCAAATATTATTCCACCCAATCTTTGTGATACTTGGTTTTAATAATCAGTACACCAATCCCACTTGGCTCACCAAATTTTGTTCTCTAGGTTGAAGCTTTCATCTACAATAGCAATTTATATATTTAGGTTTCCCTCTGTTCTCTCCTATATAGATAGATGAATTTGAAACTCTAAATCCAACATGGTTTGTAGTAGCTCCTTGAAACGTGACAAAATAACGGAGTTCTCAGTTTTGTCTCTATGGTTTGTTTCCTCTTCAAGTAGCCCTAGGCACAGACTGTGGAATAGCACTTTCATTGAAAGTGGTTGCCAATCTTCCAAGAAATTACGAGTTTCCGAAATACAAGCAAATACTTTTTCACCCAATCTTCATGATAAGTGGTGGTAATGACAAGTACACAAATCCCACTTGGCTCACCAAATTTTGTTCTTCTCGGTTGAAGCATTCGTTTAGAGTAGCAGTTTTTATTTTTAGGTTTCACTTTGTTCTCTCCTATATAGATAGATGAATTTGGAAATCTAAATCCAAGATGGTTTGTAGTAGCTCTTTGAAACTTGACAAAAGAAAGGTGTTCTCAGTTTTGTCTCTATGGTTTGTTTCCTCTTCAAGTAGCCCTAGGCACAGACTGTGGAAAAGCACTTTCATTGAGAGGGGTTGCCAAGCTTCTAAGAAATAACAATTTCAGAAATACCAGCAAATATTTTTTTACCCAAACTTGATGATACTTGGTTGTAATAATAAGTACACCAATCTCAGTTGGCTCACCAAATTTTGTTCTTCTAGGTTGAAGCGTTCGTCTACAGTAGCAGTTTTTATAGTAGGTTTCACTCTGTTCTCTTCTATATAGATACATGAATTTGGAACTATAAATCCAACATGGTTTGTAGTAGCTCTTTGAAACTTGACAAAATAAAGGAGTTCTCAGTATTGTCTCTATGGTTTGTTTCCACTTCATGTAGCCCTAGGCACAGACTGTGGAAAGGCACTTTCATTGAAATGGGTTGCCAAGCTTCCAAGAAATAACGAGTTTCTGAAATACCAGCAAATATTTTTTCACCTATTCTGCATGATACTTAGTGGTAATGATCAGAACACAAATGCCACTTGACTCACCAAATTTTATTATTCTAGTTTGAAGCGTTCGTTTAAAGTAGCAGTTTACTTTTTTAGGTTTCCCTCTGTTCTCTCCTATATGGATAGATGAATTTGGAACTCTAAATCCAACATGGTTTGTAGTAGAACTTTGAAACGTGACAAAATAAAGGAGTTCTCAGTTTTGTGTCTATCTTTTCTTTCCTCTTCAAGTAGCGCTAAGTAGAGACTGTGGAATAGCACTTTCATTGAAAGGGGTTGCCAAGCTTCCAAGAAATTACGAGTTTCTGAAATACCAGCAAATACTTTTTCACCCAATCTTGATGATAAGTGGTAGTAATGACAAGTACACAAATCCCACTTGGCTCACCAAATTTTGTTCTTCTCGGTTGAAGCGTTCGTTTACTGTAGCAGTTTTTATTTTTAGCTTTCTTTTTGTTCTCTCCTATATAGATAGATGAATTTGGAAATCTAAATCCAACATGGTTTGTAGTAGCTCTTTGAACTTGGCAAAATAAAGGAGTTCTTAGTTTTGTCTCTATGGTTTGTTTCCTCTTCAAGTAGCCCTAGGCACAGATTGTGGAAAAGCACTTTCATTGAGAGGGGTTGCCAAGCTTCTAAGAAATAACGAGTTTCCAAAATACCAGCAAACTGTTTTCACCCAATCTTGATGATACTTGGTGGTAATGATCGGTACACAAATCCCACTTGACTCACCAAATATTGTTCTTCTAATTTGAAGCGTTCGTTTAAAGTAGCAATTTATATTTTTAGGTTTCCCTCTGTTCTCCCCTTTATAGATAGCTGAATTTGGAACTCTAAATCCAACATGGTTTGTACTAGCTCCTTGAAACTTGACAAAATTAAGGAGTTCTCAGTTTTGTCTCAATGGTTTGTTACCTCTTCAATTAGCCCTAATCACAGACTGTGGAAAAGCACTTTCATTGAGAGGGATTGCCAAGCTTCTAAGAAATAACGAGATTCCGAAATACCAGCAAATATTATTCCACCCAATCTTTGTGATACTTGGTTTTAATAATCAGTACACCAATCCCACTTAGCTCAAAAAATTTTGTTCTTCTAGGTTGAAGCGTTCGTTTTCAGTAGCAGTTTTCATTTTTAGGTTTCACTTTGTTCTCTCCTATATAGATAGATGTATTTGGAACTATAAATCCAACATGGTTTGTAGTAGCTCTTTGAAACTTGAGAAAATAAAGGCGTTCTCAGTTTTGTCTCTATGGTTTGTTTCCTCTTCAAGTAGCCCTAGGCACAGACTGTGGAAAAGCACTTTTATTGAGAGGGGTTGCCAACCTTCTAAGAAATAAAGATTTCCGAAATACCAGCAAATATTTTTTCACCCAATCTTGAATATACTTGGTGGTAATAATCAGTACTCCAATCCCACTTGGCTCACTAAATTTTGTTGTTCTAGGTTGAAGCGTTCTCTACAGTAGCAATTTTTATATTTAGGTTTCACTCTGTTCTCTTCTATATAGATAGATGAATTTGGAATTCTAAATCGAACATGGTTTGTAGTAGCTCTTTGAAACTTGACAAAATAAAGTAGTTCTCAATTTGGTCTCTATGGTTTTATTCCTCTTCAAGTAGCCCTAGACACAGACTGTGGAAAAGCACTTTCATTGAAAGGAGTTGCCAAGCTTCTAAGAAATAACGAGTTTCCGAAATACCAGCAAATATTTTTTCACCCAAACTGGATGATACTTGGTGGTAATGATCTGTACACAAATCCCAGTTGACTCACCAAATTTTGTTCTTCTAGGTTGATGCATTCGTTTACAGTAGCAGTTTATATTTTTAGGTTTCCCTCTGTTCTCTCCTATATAGATAGATGAATTTGGAACACTAAATCCAACATGGTTTTTAGTAGCTCTTTGAAACTTGAGAAAAAAAGGCGTTCTCAGTTTTGTCTCTATGGTTTGTTTCCTCTTCAAGTAGCCCTAGGCACAGACTGTGGAAAAGCACTTTCATTGAGAGGGGTTGTAAAGCTTCTAAGATAAAAAGAGGTTTCGAAATACCAGCAAACATTTATTCACCCAATCTTGATGATACTTGGTGTAATGATCAGTACACCAATCCCACTTGGCTCACCAAATTTGGTTCTTCTAGCTTGAAGCATTCGTTTACAGAAGCAGTTTTTATTTTTAGGTTTCTCTTTGTTCTCTCCTATATAGGTTGATGAATTTGGAACTCTAAATCCAACATGGTTTGTTGTAGCTCTTTGAAACTTGACAAAGTAAAGGAGTTCTCTGTTTTGTCTCTATGGTTTGTTTCCTCTTCAAGTAGACCTAGGCACAGACTGTGGAAAAGCACTTTCATTGAGAGGGGTTGCCAAGTTTCTAAGAAATAACAAGATTCCGAAATACCAGCAAATATTTTTTCACCCAATCTTGATGATACTAAGTGGTAATGATCAGTACACAAATCCGACTAGGCTCACCAAATTTTGTTCTTCTAGGTTTAAGCGTTCATCTACAGTAGCAATTTTTATATTTAGGTTTCACTCTGTCCTCTCATATATAGATAGCTGAATTTGGAACTCTGAATCCAACATGGTTTGTAGTAGCTCTTTGAAACTTCACAAAAAAAGTAGGTGTCAGTTTTGTCTCTATGATTTGTTTCCTCTTCAAGTAGCCCTAAACAGAGACAGTGGAAAAGCACTTTCATTGAAAGTGTTTGCCAAGCTTCGAAGAAATAACGAGTTTCGGAAATACCAGCAAATATTTTTTCACCCAATCTTGATGATACTTGGTGGTAATGACAAGTACACAAATCCCACTTGGCTCACGAAATTTTGTTCTTCTAGGTTGAAGCGTTCGTTTTCAGTAGCAGTTTTAATTTTTAGGTTTCACTTTGTTCTCTCCTATATAGATAGATGAATTTGGTACTCTAAATCCAACGTGGTTTGTAGTAGCTCTTTGAAACTTGATAAAATAAAGGCGTTCTCAGTTTTGTCTCTATGGTTTGTTTCCTCTTAAAGTAGCCCTAGGCACAGACTGTTGAAAAGCACTTTCATTTAGAGGGGTTGCCAAGCTTCTAAGAAAAAAGGAATTTCCGAAATACCAGCAAATATTTTTCACCCAATCTTGATTATACTTGGTGGTAATGATCCGTACAACAATCCCACTTTGCTCACCAAATTTTGTTCTTCTAGGTTGAAGCGTTCGTCTACAGTAGCAGTTTTTATATTTAGGTTTCCCTCTGATCTCTTCTATATAGATACATGAATTTGGAACTCTAAATCCAACATGGTCTCCAGTAGGTCTTTAAAACTAGACCAAATAAAGGAGTTCTCCTTATTGTCTCTATGGTTTGTTTCCTCTTCAAGTAGCCCTAAGCAGAGACTGTGGAAAAGCACTTTCATTGAAAGGGGTTGCCAAGCTTCCAAGAAATTACGAGTTTCCGAAATACCAGCAAATATTTTTTCACCCAAACTTGATGATACTAGGTGGTAATGACAAGTACACAAATTCCACTTTGCTCACCAAATTTTGTTCTTCTAGGTTGAAGCGTTCATTTACAGTAGCAGTTTTTATTTTTAGGTATCACTCTGTTCTCTCTTATATAGATCGAAAAATTTGGAACTCTAAATCCAACATGGTTTGTAGTAGCTCTTTGAAACTTGGCAAAATAAAGGAGTTCTCAGTTTTGTCTCTATGGTTTGTTTCCTTTTCAAGTAGACCTAAGCAGACACTGTGGAAAAGCACTTTCATTGAAATTGGTTGCCAAGCTTCCAAGAAATTACGAGTTTCGGAAATACCAGCAAATATTTTTTCACCCAATCTTGATGATACGTAGTGGTAATGACAAGTACACAAATCCCACTTGGCTCACCAAATTTTGCTCTTCTAGGTTAAAGCGTTCGGTTACCGTAGCAGTTTTTATTTTTAGGTTTCACTCTGTTCTCTATTATATAGATAGATGAATTTAAAACACTAAATCCAACATGGTTTGTAGTAGCTCTTTGAAACGTGACAAAATAAAGGAGATCTCAGTTTTGTCTCTATGGTTTGTTTCTACTTCAAGTAGCCCTAGGCACAGACTGTGGAAAAGCACTTCATTAAGAGGGGTTGCCAAGCTTCTAAGAAATAAGTAGTTTCCGAAATACCAGAAAATATTTTTTCACAAAATCTTGATGATACTTGGTGGTAATGATCAGTTCACAAATCCCACCTGGCTCACCAATTTTTGTTCTTCTAGGTTGAAGCGTTCTTCTACAGTAGCAGTTTTTATATTTAGGTTTCCCTCTGTTATCTCCTATAGAGATAAATGAATTTGGAACTCTAAATCCAACATGGTTTGTAGAAGCTCTTTGAAACTTGGCAAAAAAAGTAGTTCTCAGTTTTGTCTCTATGGTTTGTTTCCTCGTCAAGAAGCCATAAGCAGAGACTGTGGAAAGCACTTTCATTGAAAGGTGTTGCCAAGCTTCCAAGAAATTACGATTTTCCGAAATACCAGCAAAAATTTTTTCACCCAATCTTGATGATACATGGTGGTAATGACAAGTACACAAATCCCACTTGGCTCACCAAATTTTGTTCTTCTAGTTTGAAGCGTTCTTCTACAGTTGCAGTTTTTATATTTAGGTTTCACTCTGTTCTCTTCTATATAGATAGATGAATTTGGAACTCTAAATCCAACATGGTTTGTCAAGTTTGAAACTTGACAAAATAAAGGAGTTCTCAGTTTTGTCTCTATGGTTTGTTTCCTCTTCAAGTAGCCCTTGGTACAGTCTGTGGAAAAGCACTTTCATTGAAAGGGGTTGCCAAGCTTCCAAGAAATAACGAGTTTCCGAAATACCAGCAAATATTTTTTCACGCAATCTTGATGATACATGGTGGTAATGATCAGTACACAAATCCCACATGGCTCACCAAATTTAGTTCTTATAGGTTTAAGCATTCGTCTACAGTAGCAGTTTTTACATTCAGGTTTCCCTCTGTTATCTCCTATAGAGATAAATGAATTTGGAACTCTAAATCCAACATGGTTTGTAGAAGCTCTTTGAAACTTGGCAAAAAAAGTAGTTCTCAGTTTTGTCTCTATGGTTTGTTTCCTCGTCAAGAAGCCATAAGCAGAGACTGTGGAAAGCACTTTCATTGAAAGGTGTTGCCAAGCTTCCAAGAAATTACGATTTTCCGAAATACCAGCAAAATTTTTTTCACCCAATCTTGATGATACATGGTGGTAATGACAAGTACACAAATCCCACTTGGCTCACCAAATTTTGTTCTTCTAGTTTGAAGCGTTCTTCTACAGTTGCAGTTTTTATATTTAGGTTTCACTCTGTTCTCTTCTATATACATAGATGAATTTGGAACTCTAAATCCAACATGGTTTGTCAAGTTTGAAACTTGACAAAATAAAGGAGTTCTCAGTTTTGTCTCTATGGTTTGTTTCCTCTTCAAGTAGCCCTTGGTACAGTCTGTGGAAAAGCACTTTCATTGAAAGGGGTTGCCAAGCTTCCAAGAAATAACGAGTTTCCGAAATACCAGCAAATATTTTTTCACGCAATCTTGATGAAACGTGGTGGTAATGATCAGTACACAAATCCCACATGGCTCACCAAATTTAGTTCTTATAGGTTTAAGCGTTCGTCTACAGTAGCAGTTTTTACATTCAGGTTTCCCTCTGTTCTCTCCTATATAGATAGATGAATTTGGAACTCTAAATCCAACATGTTTTGTAGTAGCTCTTTGAAACTTGACAAAATAAATTAGTTCTCAGTTTTGGCTCTATGATTTTTTTCCTCTTTAAGTAGCCCTAGGCACAGACTGTGGAAAACCACTTTCATTGAGAGGGGTTGCAAAGCTTCTAAGAAATAAAGAGTTTCCGAAGTACCAGCAAATATTTTTTCACCCAATCTTGATGATATTGGTGGTAATGATCAGGACACAAATTTCACTTATCTCACCAAATTCTGTTCTTCTAGGTTGAAGCGTTCGTCTACAGTAGCAGTTTTTATATTTAGGTTTCACTCTGTTCTCTCCTATATTGATAGATGAATTTGGAACTCTAAATCCGACGTCTTTTGTAGTAGCTCTTTGAAACTTGACAAAATAAAGTAGTTCTCAGTTTTGTCTCTATGGTTTGTTTCCTGTTCAAGTAGCCCTGGGCACAGACTGAGGAAAATCGCTTTAATTGAGAGGGGATGCCAAGCTTCTTAGAAATAACGAGTTTCCGAAATACCAGCAAATATATTTTCACCCAATCTTGATGATACTTGGTGGTAATGATCAGGAGACAAATCCCACTTGGCTCACCAAATTCTGTTCTTCTAGGTTTAAGCGTTCCTCTACAGTAGCAGTTTTTATATTTAGGTTTCACTCTGTTCTCTCCTATATAGATAGATGAATTTGGAACTCTAAATCCAACATGGTTTGTAGTAGCTCTTTGAAACTTGAAAAATAAAGTAGTTCTCAGTTTTGTCTCTATGGTTTGTTTCCTCTTCAAGTAGCCCTAGGCACAGACTGTGGAAAAGCACATTCATTGAGAGGGCTTGGCAAGCTTCTAAGAAATAACGAGTTTCCGAAATACCTACAATTATGTTTTCACCCAACCTTGATGATACTTGGTGGTAATGATCAGTACACAAATCCCATTTGGCTCACCATTTTGTTCTTTTAGGTTGAAGCGTTCGTCTACAGTAGCAGTTTTGATATTTATTTTTCCCTCTGTTCTGTCCTATATAGATAGATGAATTTGAAACTCTAAATCCAACATGGTTTGTAGTAGCTCCTTGAAACGTGACAAAATAACGGAGTTCTCAGTTTTGTCTCTATGGTTTGTTTCCTCTTCAAGTAGCCCTAGGCACAGACTGTGGAAAAGCACTTTCATTGAGAGGGGTTGCCAACCTTCTAATAAATAACGAGTTTCCAAAATACCAGCAAATATTTTTTCACCCAATCTTGATGATACTTGGTGGTAAGGATCAGTACACAAATCCCACTTGGCTCACCAAATTTTGTTCTTCTAGGTTGAAGCGTTCGTCTACAGTAGCTGTTTTTGTATTTATGTTTTTCTCTGTTCTTTCCTATATAGATAGATGAATTTGGAACTCTAATCCATCATGGTTTGTAGTCGCTCTTTGAAACTTGACAAAAAAAAGTAGTTATCAGTTTTGTCTCTATGATTTATTTCCTCTTCAAGTAGCCCTAGGCACAGATTGTGGAAAAGCAATTTCATTGAGAGGGGTTGCCAAGATTCTAAGAAATAACGATTTTCCGAAATACCAGCAAATAGTTTTTTCACCCAATCTTGATGATACTTGCTGGTAATGATCAGTAGAGAAATCCCACTAGGCTCACCAAATTTTCTTCTTCTAGGTTGAAGCGTTCGTCTACATATCAGTTTTTATATTTAGGTTTTTCTCTGTTCTCTCCTATATAGATAGATGAATTTGGAACTCTAAATCCAACATGGTTTGTAGTAGCTCTTTGAAACTTGACAAAAGAACGTAGTTCGCAATTTTGTCTCTATGGTTTGTTTCCTCTTCAAGTATCCCTAAGCAGAGACTCTGGAATAGGACTTTCATTGAAAGGGGTGGCCAAGCTTCCTAGAAATTAAGAGTTTCTGAAATACCAGCAAATATTTTTTCACCCAATCTTGATGATACGTGGTGGTAATGACAAGTACACAAATCCCACTTGGCTCACCAAAATTTGTTCTAGGTTGAAGCGTTCGTTTACAGTAGCAGTTTTATTTTTAGGTTTCACTCTGTTCTCTCCTATATAGATAGAGGAATTTGGAACTCTAAATCCAACATGTTTTGTAGTAGCTCTTTGAAACTTGACAAAATAAAGGAGTTCTCGGTTTTGTTGCTATGGTTTGTTTTCTCTTCAAGTAGCCCTAGGCACAGACTGTGGAAAAGCACTTTCATTGAGAGTGGTTGCCAAGCTTCTAAGATATAACGAGTTTCCGAAATACCAGCAAATATTTTTTCACCCAAACTTGATGATACTTGGTGGTAATGATCAGTACACAAATCCCACTTGGCTCACCAAATTTTGTTCTTCTAGTTAAAGCGTTCTTCTACAGTAGCAGTTTTTATATTTAGGTTTCACACTGTTCTCTCCTATATAGATAGATGAATTTGGAACTCTAAATCCAACATGGTTTGTAGTTACTCTTTGAAACGTGACAAAATAAACGAGTTCTTAGTTTTGTCTCTATGGTTTGTTTCCTTTTCAAGTAGCCCTAAGCAGACACTGTGGAAAAGCACTTTCATTGAAAGGGGTTGCCAAGCTTCCAAGAAATTACGAGTTTCCGAAATACCAGCAAATATTTTTTCACCCAATCTTGATGATACGTAGTGGTAATGACAAGTACACAAATCCCACTTGGCTCACCAAATTTTGCTCTTCTAGGTTAAAGCGTTCGGTTACAGCAGCAGTTTTTATTTTTAGGTTTCACACTGTTCTCTCCTATATAGATAGATGAATTTAAAACACTAAATCCAACATGGTTTGTAGTAGCTCTTTGAAACGTGACAAAATAAAGGAGATCTCAGTTTTGTCTCTATGGTTTGTTTCCTCTTCAAGTAGCCCTAGGCACAGACTGTGGAAAAGCACTTCATTAAGAGGGGTTGCCAAGCTTCTAAGAAATAAGTAGTTTCCGAAATACCAGAAAATATTTTTTCACAAAATCTTGATGATACTTGGTGGTAATGATCAGTTCACAAATCCCACCTGGCTCACCAATTTTTGTTCTTCTCGGTTGAAGCGTTCTTCTACAGTAGCAGTTTTTATATTTAGGTTTCCCTCTGTTATCTCCTATAGAGATAAATGAATTTGGAACTCTAAATCCAACATGGTTTGTAGAAGCTCTTTGAAACTTGGCAAAAAAAGTAGTTCTCAGTTTTGTCTCTATGGTTTGTTTCCTCGTCAAGAAGCCATAAGCAGAGACTGTGGAAAGCATTTTCATTGAAAGGTGTTGCCAAGCTTCCAAGAAATTACGATTTTCCGAAATACCAGCAAAATTTTTTTCACCCAATCTTGATGATACATGGTGGTAATGACAAGTACACAAATCCCACTTGGCTCACCAAATTTTGTTCTTCTAGTTTGAAGCGTTCTTCTACAGTTGCAGTTTTTATATTTAGATTTCACTCTGTTCTCTTCTATATAGATAGATGAATTTGGAACTCTAAATCCAACATCGTTTGTCAAGTTTGAAACCTGACAAAATAAAGGAGTTCTCAGTTTTGTCTCTATGGTTTGTTTCCTCTTCAAGTATCCCTTGGTACAGTCTGTGGAATAGCACTTTCATTGAAAGGGGTTGCCAAGCTTCCAAGAAATAACGAGTTTCCGAAATACCAGCAAATATTTTTTCACGCAATCTTGATGAAACGTGGTGGTAATGATCAGTACACAAATCCCACATGGCTCACCAAATTTAGTTCTTATAGGTTTAAGCGTTCGTCTACAGTAGCAGTTTTTACATTCAGGTTTCCCTCTGTTCTCTCCTATATAGATAGATGAATTTGGAACTCTAAATCCAACATGTTTTGTAGTAGCTCTTTGAAACTTGACAAAATAAATTAGTTCTCAGTTTTGGCTCTATGATTTTTTTCCTCTTTAAGTAGCCCTAGGCACAGACTGTGGAAAACCACTTTCATTGAGAGGGGTTGCCAAGCTTCTAAGAAATAAAGAGTTTCAGAAGTACCAGCAAATATTTTTTCACCCAATCTTGATGATATTGGTGGTAATGATCAGGACACAAATTTCACTTATCTCACCAAATTCTGTTCTTCTAGGTAGAAGCGTTCGTCTACAGTAGCAGTTTTTATATTTAGGTTTCACTCTGTTCTCTCCTATATTGATAGATGAATTTGGAACTCTAAATCCAACGTCTTTTGTAGTAGCTCTTTGAAACTTGACAAAATAAAGTAGTTCTCAGTTTTGTCTCTATGGTTTGTTTCCTGTTCAAGTAGCCCTAGGCACAGACTGAGGAAAATCACTTTAATTGAGAGGGGATGCCAAGCTTCTTAGAAATAACGAGTTTCCGAAATACCAGCAAATATATTTTGACCCAATCTTGATGATACTTGGTGGTAATGATCAGGAGACAAATCCCACTTGGCTCACCAAATTCTGTTCTTCTAGGTTTAAGCTTTCCTCAACAGTAGCAATTTTTATATTTAGGTTTCACTCTGTTCTCTCCTATATAGATAGATGAATTTGGAACTCTAAATCCAACATGGTTTGTGGTAACTCTTTGAAACTTGACAAAATCAAGTAGATGTCAGTTTTGTCTCTATGGTTTGTTTCCTCTTCAAGTAGCCCTAGGCACAGAGTGTGAAAAGCACTTTCATTGAGAGGGGTTGCCAACCTTCTAAGAAATAACGAGTTTCCGAAATACCAGCAAATATTTTTTCACCCAATCTTTATGATAATGAGTGGTAATGATCAGGACACAATTCCCACTTGGCTCTCCAAATTCTGTTCTTCGAGGTTTAAGCGTTCGTCTACAGTAGAAGTTTTTAAATTTGGTTTCACTCTGTTCTCTCCTATATAGATAGATGAATTTGGAACTCTAAATCCAACATGGTTTGTAGTAGCTCTTTGAAACTTGAAAAATAAAGTAGTTCTCAGTTTTGTCTCTATGGTTTGTTTCCTCTTCAAGTAGCCCTAGGCACAGACTGTGGAAAAGCACATTCATTGAGAGGGGTTGGCAAGCTTCTAAGAAATAACGAGTTTCCGAAATACCTACAATTATGTTTTCACCCAACCTTGATGATACTTGGTGGTAATGATCAGTACACAAATCACATTGGGCTCACCATTTTGTTCATTTAGGTTGAAGCGTTCGTCTACAGTAGCAGTTTTGATATTTATTTTTCCCTCTGTTCTGTCCTATATAGATAGATGAATTTGGAACTCTAAATCCAACATGGTTTGTAGTCGCTCTTTGAAACTTGACGACATAAAGGAGTTATCAGTTTTGTCTCTATGGTTTGATTCTTCTTCAAGTAGCCCTAATCAGAGACTGTGGAAAAGCACTTTCATTGAAAGGGTTTGCCAAGCATCCAAGAAATTACGAGTTTCCGAAATACCAGCAAATATTTTTTCACCCAATCTGGATGATACGTGGTGGTAATGATCGGTACACAAATCCTACTTGGCTCACCAAATGTTGTTCTTCTAGTTTGAAGCGTTCGTCTACAGTAGCAGTTTTTATGTTTAGGTTTCACTCTGTTCTATCCTATGTAGATAGATGAATTTGGAACTCTAAATCCAACATGGATTGTAGTAGCTCTTTGAAACTTGACAAAATAAAGGAATTCTCAGGTTTTTTCTATAATTTGTTTCCTCTTCAAGTAGACCTAAGCAGAGACTGTGGAAAAGCACTTTTATTGAAAGGGGTTGCCAAGATTCCATGAAATTACGACTTTCCGAATACCAGCATATGTTTTTTCACCCAATCCTGATGATACTTGCTGGTAATGACAAGTACACAAATCCCAATTGTCTCACCAAATTTTGTTCTTCTAGGTTGAAGCGTTCGTCTACAGTAGCAGTTTTCATATTTAGGTTTCACTCTGTTCTCTCCTATATAGATGGATGAATTTGGAACTCTAAATCCAACATGGTTTGTAGTAGTTCTTTGAAACTTGACAAAATAAAGTAGTTCTCTGTTTTGTCTCTATGGTTTGTTTCCTCTTCAAGTAGCCCTAGGCACAGAGGGTGGAAAAGCACTTTCATTGAGAGGGGTTGTCAAGCTTCTAAGAAATAACGAGTTTCCGAAATACCAGCAAATATTTTTTCACATAATCTGGATGATACTTGTTGGTTATGATCGGTACACAAATCCCCCTTTCTCACCAAATTTTGTTCTTCTAGGTTGAAGCGTTCGTTTACAGTAGCAGTTTATATTTTTAGGTTTCCCTCTGTTCTCTCCTATATAGATAGATGAATTTGGAACTCTAAATCCAACATGGTTTCTAGTAGCTCTTTGAAACTTGACAAAATAAAGGAGTTCTCAGTTTTGTCTCTATGATTTGTTTCCTCTTCAAGTACCCCTAAGCGGAGTCTGTGGAAAAGCACTTTCATTGAAAGGGGTTGCCAAGCTTCAAATGAATTACGAGTTTCCGAAATACCAGCAAATATTTTTTCACCCAATCTTGATGATACGTGGTGATAATGATCGGTACACAAATATCACTTGGCTCACAAAATTTTGTTCTTCTGGTTTGAAGCGTTCGGTTACAGTAGTCGTTTTTATATTTAGGTTTCCCTCTGTTCTCTCCTATATAGATAGATGAATTTGGAACTCTAAATCCAACATGGTTTGTAGAATCTCTTTGAAATTTGACTAAATAAAGTACTTCTCAGTTTTGTCTCAACGGTTTGTTTCCTCTTCAAGTAGCCCTAGGCAGAGACTGTGGAAAAGCACTTTAATTGAGAGGCGATGCCAAGCTTCTAAGAAATAACGAGTTTCCGAAATACCAGCAAATATTTTTTAACCAATCTTGATGATACTTGGTGTTAATGATCAGGACACAAATCCCACTTGGCTCACCAAATTCTGTTCTTCCAGTTTGAAGCGTTCGTCTACAGTAGAAGTTTTTATATTTAGGTTTCCCTCTGCTCTCCTATATAGGTACATGAATTTGGAACTCTAAATCCAACATGGTTTGTAGTAGCTCTTAGAAACTTGACAAAAAAAGTAGTTCTCAGTTTTGTCTCTATGGTTTTTTTTTTCTTCAAGTAGCCCTAAGCAGAGAGTGTGGAAAAGCACTTTCATTAAAAGGGGTTGCCAAGCTACCAAGAAATTAAGAGTTTCCGAAATACCAGCAAATATTTTTTCACCCAATCTTGATGATACGTGGTGGTAATGATCGGAACACAAATCCCACTTTACTCACCAAATTTTGTTCTTCTAGGTTGAAGCGTTCGTTTACAGTAGCAGTTTTTATTTTTAGGTTTCCCTCTGTTCTCTACTATATAGATAGATGAATTTGGAACTCTAAATCCAACATGGTTTGTAGAAGCTCTTTGAAACTTGACTAAATAAAGGAGTTCTCACTTTTGTCTCTATGGTTTGTTTCCTATTCAAGTAGCCCTAGGCACAGACTGTGGAAAAGCACTTTCATTGAGAGAGGTTTCCAAGCTTCTAAAAAATTACGAGTTTCCGAAATACAAGCAAATATTTTTTCACCCAATCTTGATGATACGTGGTGGTAATGATCAGTACACAAATGCCACTTGGCTCACCAAATTGTGTTCTTCTAGGTTGAAGCGTTCGTTTACAGTAGCAGTTTTTATTTTTAGGTTTCACTCTGTTCTCTCCTATATAGATAGATGAATTTGGAACACTAAATCCAACATGGTTTGTAGTAGCTCTTTGAAACTTGACAAAATAAAGGAGTTCTCAGTTTTGTATCTATGGTTTCTTTCCTCTTGAAGTAGCCCTAGTTACTAACTGTGGAAAAGCACTTTCATTGAAAGAGGTTGAAAGCTTCTAAGAAATAACGAGTTTCCGAAATACCAGCAAATATTTTTTCACCCAATCTTGATGATACGTGGTGGTAATGATCAGTACACAAATGTCACTTGGCTCACCAAATTGTGTTCTTCTAGGTTGAAGCATTCGTTTACAGTAGCAGTTTTTATTTTTAGGTTTTACTCTCTTCTCTCCTATATAGATAGATAAATTTGGAACTCTAAATCCAACATGGTTTGTAGTAGTTCTTTGAAACTTGACAAAATAAAGTAGTTCTCAGTTTTGTCTCTATGGTTTGTTTCCGCTTCAAGTAGCCCTAAGCAGAGACTTTGGAAAAGCACTTTCATTGAAAGGGGTTGCCAAGCTTCCAAGAAATAACGAGTTTCCGAAATACCAGCAAATATTTTTTCACCCAATCTTGATGATACGTGGTGGTAATGACAAGTACACAAATCCCACTTGGATCACCAAATTTTGTTTTTCTAGGTGTAAGCGTTCGTTTACAGGTGCAGTTTTTATTCTTGGTTTCACTCTGTTCTCTCCTATATAGATAGGTGAATTTGGAACTCTATATCCAACACGGTTTGTAGTAGTTCTTTGAAACTTGACAAAATAAAGGAGTTCTCAGTTTTTTCTCTATGGTTTGTTTCCTCTTCAAGTAGCCCTAGGCACAGAGGGTGGAAAAGCACTTTCATTGAGAGGGGTTGTCAAGCTTCTAAGAAATAACGAGTTTCCGAAATACCAGCAAATATTTTTTCACCCAATCTAGATGATACTTGTTGGTAATGATCGGTACACAAATCCCACTTGGCTCACCAAATTTTGTTCTTCTAGGTTGAAGCGTTCGTCTACAGTAGTCGTTTTTATATTTAGGTTTCCCTCTGTTCTCTCATATATAGATAGATGAATTTGGAACTCTAAATCCAACATGGTTTGTAGTCGCATTATGAAACTTGACAAAAAAAAAGTAGTTTTCAGTTTTGTCTCTATGGTTTGTTTCCTCCTTAAGTAGCCCTAAGCAGAGACTGTGTATAAGCACTTTAATTGAAAGGGGTTGCCAACTTCCAAGAAATTACGAGTTTCCGAAATACCAGCATATATTCTTTCACCCAAACTTGATGATACTTGGTGGTAATTAGAAGTACACAAATCCCACGTGGCTCACCAAATTTTGTTCTTGTAGGTTTAAGCGTTCTTCTACAGTAGCAGTTTTTATATTTAGGTTTCACTCTGTTCTCTCCTATATAGATAGATGAATTTGGAACTCTAAATCCAACATGGTTTGTAGTAGTTCTTTGAAACTTGACAAAATAAAGTAGTTCTCAGTTTTTTCTCTATGGTTTGTTTCCTCTTCAAGTAGCCTTAAGCAGAGACTGTGGAAATGCACTTTCATTGAAAGGGTTTGCCAAGGTTCCCAGAAATTACGAGTTTCCGTAATACAAGGAAATATTTTTTCACCCAATCTGGATGATACTTGGTGGTAATGATTGGTACACAAATCCCACTTGGCTCACCAAATTTTGTTCTTCTAGGTTGAAGCATTCGTTTACAGTAGCAGTTTATATTTTTAGGTTTCCCTCTGTTCTCTCCTATATAGATAGATGAATTTGGAACTCTAAATCCAACATGGTTTCTAGTAGCTCTTTGAAATCTTGACAAAATAAAGGAGTTCTCAGTTTTGTCTCTATGATTTGTTTCCTCTTCAAGTACCCCTAAGCGGAGTCTGTGGAAAAGGACTTTCATTGAAAGGGGTTGCCAAGCTTCAAATGAATTACGAGTTTCCGAAATACCAGCAAATATTTTTTCACCCAATCTTGATGATACGTGGTGATAATGATCGGTACACAAATACCACTTGGCTCACCAAATTTTGTATTCTGGTTTGAAGCGTTCGTCTACAGTAGTCGTTTTTATATTTAGGTTTCCCTCTGTTCTCTCTTATATAGATAGATGAATTTGGAACTCTAAATCCAACATGGTTTGTAGTAGCTCTTTGAAACTTGACAAAATAAAGTGGTTCTCAGTTTTGTCTCTATGATTTGTTTCCTCTTCAAGTAGCCCTAGGCACAGACTTTGGAAAAGCACTTTCATTGAGAGGGGTTGCCAAGCTTCTAAGTAATAACGAGTTTCCAAAATACCAGCAAATATTTTTTCACCCAATCTTTATGATACTTGGTGGTAATGATCAGTACACAAATTCCACTTGACTCACACTATTTTGTTCATTTAGGTTGAAGCGTTCGTTTACAGTAGCAGTTTATATTTTTAGGTGTCCCTCTGTTCTCTCCTATATAGATAGATGAATTTGAAACTCTAAATTCAACTTCGTTTGTAGTAGCTCTTTGAAACTTGACAACGTAAAGGAGTTCTCAGTTTTGTCTCTATGATTTGTTTCCTCTTCAAGTAGCCCTAAGCAGAGACTGTGGAAAAGCACTTTCTTTGAAAGGGTTTGCCAAGCTTCCAAGAAATTTCGAGTTTCCGAGATACCAGCAAATATTTTTTCACCCAATCTTGATGATACTTGGTGGTAATAACAAGTACACAAATCCCTCTTGGCTCACCAAATTTTGTTCTTCTAGGTTGAAGCGTTCGTTTACAGTAGCAGTTTGTATTTTTAGGTTTCACTCTGTTCTATCCTATATCGATAGATGAATTTGGAACTCTAAATCCAACATGGTTTCTAGTAGCTCTTTCAAACATGACAAAATAAAAGAGTTCTCAGTTTTGCCCCTATGGTTTGTTTCTTCTTCAAGTACCCCTAAGAAAATACTGTGGAAAAGCACTTTTTTTGAGAGGGGTTGCCAAGCTTCTAAGAAATAACTAGTTTCCAAAATACCAGCAAATATTTTTTTACCCAATCTTGAGGATACTTGGTGGTAATGATCAGTACACAAATCCCACTTGACCCACCAAATTTTGTTCTTCTAGTTTGAAGCGTTCGTCTAAGTAGCAGTTTTTATATTTAGGTTTCACTCTGTTCTCTTCTATATAAATAGATGAATTTGGAACTCTAAATCCAACTTGGTTTGTAGTAGCTCTTTGAAACTTGACAAAATAAAGGATTTCTCAGTTTTGTGTGTATGGTTTGTTTCCTCTTCAAGTAGCCCTAGGCACACACTGTGGAAAAGAACTTTCATTGAGAGGGTATCCCAAGCCTCTAACAAATAACGAGTTTCCAAAATACCAGCAAATATTTTTTCACCCAATCTTGATGATACTTGGTGGTAATGATCAGTACACAAATTCCACTTGACTCAACAAATTTGGTTCTTCTAGGTTGAAGCCTTCGTTTACAGTAGCTGTTTTTATTTTTAGGTTTCACTTTGTTCTCTCCTATATAGATAGATGAATTTGGAACTCTAAATCCAACAAGATTTGTAGTAGCTCTTTGAAACTTGACAAAAAGTAGTGCTCAGTTTTGTCTCTATGATTTGTTTCCTCTTCAAGTAGCCCAGGCATAGACTGTGGAAAACACTTCCATAGAAATGGGTTGCCAAGCTTCCAAGAAATTACGTGTTTCTGAAATACCAGCAAATATTTTTTCACCCAATCTTGATGATACTTGCGGGTGATGACAAGTACACAAATCAAACTTGGCTCACCAAATTTTGTTCTTCTAGGTTGAAGCGTTCGTTTACAGTAGCAGTTTTTATTTTTAGGTTTCACTCTGTTGTCTCCTATATACATAGAAGAATTTGGAACTCTAAACAAAACATGTTTTGTAGTAGCTCTTGAAACTTGACAAAATAAAGGAGTTCTCAGTTTTGTCTCTATGGATTGTTTCCTCTTCAAGTAGCCCTATGCACAGACTATGGAAAAGCATTTTCATTGAGAGGGGTTGCCAAGCTTCTAAGAAATAACGAGTTTTCGAAATACCAGCAAATATTTTTTCACCCAATCTTGATGATACGTGGTGGTAATGATCAGTACACAAATCCCACTTGGCTCACCCCATTTTTTTCTTATAGGTTAAAGCGTTCGTTTACAGTAGCAGTTTTTATTTTTAGGTTTCACTCTGTTCTTTTTTATATAGATAGATGAATTTGGAACTCAAATCCAACATAGATTTTAGTAGCTCTTTGAAATTTGACAAAATGAAGAAGTTCTCAGTTTTGTCTCTATGTTTTGTTTCCTCTTCAAGTACCACTAGGCAGGGACTGTGGAAAAGAACTTTCATTGAGAGGGGTTGCCAGGCTTCTAAGAAATAACGAGTTTCTGAAATACCAGCAAATATTTTTTCACCCAACCTTGATTATACTTGGTGGTATAGACAAGTACACAAATCCCACTTGGCTCACCAAATTTTGTTGTTCTAGGTTGAAACTTCGTTTACAGTAGCAGTTTGTATTTTTAGGTGTCCCTCTGCTCTCTCCTATATAGATAGATGAATTTGGAACTCTAAATCCAGCATGGTTTGTAGTAGCTCTTTGAAACTTGACAATATAAAGGAGTTCTCAGTTTTGTCTCTAAGATTTGTCCACTTCAAGTAGCCCTAAGCAGAGACTGTGGAAAAGCACTTTCATTGAAAGGGTTTGCCAAGCTCCCAAATAATTATGGGTTTCTGAAATACCGGAAAATATTTTTTCACCCAATCTTGATGATACTTAGTGGTAATTACAAGTACACAAATCCCACTTGGCTCACCAAGTTTTGCTCTTCTAGGTTGACGCGTTCGTTTACAAGAGCAGTTTTTATTTTTAGTTTTCCCTCTGTTCTCTCCTAGATAGATAGATGAATTTGGAACTCTAAATCCAACATGGTTTGTAGTAGCTCTTTGAAACTGGACAAAATAAAAATGTTCTCAGTTTTGTCTCTATGGTTTGTTTCCACTTCAAATAACACTAGGCAACGACTGGGGAAAAGCACAATCATTGAGAGGGGTTGCCAAGCTTCAAAGAAATAATGAGTTTCTGAAATACCAGCAAATATTTTTTCATGCAATCTTGATGATACGTGGTAGTAATGATCAGAACACAAATCCCACTTGTCTCACCAAATTGTGTTCTTCTAGGTTGAAGCGTTCGTTTACAGTAGCAGTTTTTATTTTTAGGTTTCACTCTGTTCTGTCCTATATAGATAGATGAATTTGGAACTCTAAATCCAACATGGTTTGTAGTAGCTCTTTGAAACATGACAAAATAAAGGAGTTCTCAGTTTTGTCTCTATTGTTTGTTTCCCCTTCAAGTAGCCCTAGTCTCAAACTGTGGAAAAGCACTTTCATTGAAAGGGGTTGCCAACTTCTAAGAAATAACGAGTTTCCGAAATACCAGCAAATATTTTTTCACCCAATCTTGATGATACTTGGTGGTAATGACAAGTACACAAATCCCACTTGGCTCACCAAATTTTGCTCTTCTAGGTTGAGGCATTCGTTTACAGTAGCAGTTTTTATTTTTAGGTTTCACTCTGTTCTCTCCTAGATATATAGATGAATTTAAAACACTAAATCCAACATCGTTTGTAGTACCTCTTTGAAACGTGACAAAATAAAGGAGATCTCAGTTTTGTCTCTATGGTTTGTTTCCTCTTCAAGTAGCCCTAGGCACAGACTGTGGAAATGCACTTTCATTGAGAGTTGTTTTCAAGCTTCTAAGAAATAACGAGTTTCCAAAATACCAGCAAATATTTTTTCACCCAATCTTCATGATACTGGTGGTAATGATCAGTACACAAATTCAACTTGACTCACCAAAATTGGTTCTTCTAGGTTGAAGCGTTCGTTTACAGTAGCAGTTTATAATTTTAGGTGTCCCTCTGTTCTCTCCTATATAGATAGATGAATTTGGAACTATAAATCCAACATGGTTTGTAGTAGCTCTTTGAAAGTTGACAAAATAAAGGAGTTCTCAGTTTTGTCTCTATGATTTGTTTCCTCCTCAAGTAATCCTAAGCAATGACTGTGGAAAAGCACTTTCATTAAAAGGGTTGCCAGGCTTCCAAGAAATTACAAGTTTCTGAAATACCAGCAAACAGTTTTTCACCCAATCTTGATGATACTTCGTATTAATGACAAGTACACAAATCCCACTTGGCTCACCAAATTTTGTTCTTCGAGGTTGAAGCGTTCGTTTACAGTAGCAGTTTTTATTTTTAGGTTTCACTCAGTTCTCTCCTATATAGATAGATGAATTTGGAACTCTACATCCAACATGGTTTGTAGTACCTCTTTGAAACTTCATAAAATAAAGGAGTTCTCAGTTTTGTCTCTATGGTTTGTTTCCTCTTCAAGTAGCCCTAGGCACGGACTGTGGAAAAGCACTTTCATTGAGAGGGTTTTCCAAGCTTCTAAGAAATAACGAGTTTCCGAAATACCAGCAAATATTTTTTCACCCAATCCTGATGATACTTGGTGGTAATGATCAGTACACATATACCACTTGGCTCACCAAATTGTGTTCTTCTTGGTTGAAAAGTTCGTTTACAGTAGCAGTTTTTATTTTTAGGTTTCACTCTGTTCTCTTTATATAGATAGATGAATTTGGAACTCTAAATCCAACATGGTTTGTAGTAGCTCTTTGAAACTTGACAAAAGAAAAAAGTTCTCAGTTTTGTCTCTATGGTTTGTTTCCTCTTCAAATAGCCCTAGGCACAGACTGGGGAAAAGGACATTCATTGAGAGGGGTTGCCAAGCTTCTAAGAAATAACGAGTTTCCAAAATACCAGCAAATATTTTTTCACCCAATCTTGATGATACTCGGTGGTAATGACAAGTACACAAATCCCACTTGGCTCACCAAATTTTGCTCTTCTAGGTTGAAGCGTTTGTTTACAGTAGCAGTTTTTATTTTTAGGTTTCACTCTGTTCTTTCCCATATAGACAGATGAATTTGGAACTCTAAATCCAATATGGTTTGTAGTAGCTCTTTGAAACTTAACAAAATAAAGGAGTTCTCAGTTTTGTCTCTATGCTTTGTTTCCTTTCCAAGTAGCCCTAGGCAAAACTGTAGAACAGCACTTTCATTGAAAGGGTTGCCAAGCTTCTAAGAAATAACGAGTTTCCGAAATACCAGCATATATTTTTTCACCCAATCTTGATAATACTTAGAGGTAATGATCAGTACACAAATCACACTTGGCTCACCAAATTTTGTTCTTCTAGGTTGAAGCATTCGTTTACAGTAGCAGTTTTTATTTTTAGGTTTCCCTCTGTTCGCTCCTATATAGATAGATGAATTTGGAACTCTAAATCCAACATGGTTTGTAGTAGCTCTTTGAAACTTGACAAAATAAAGGAGTTCTCAGTTTTGTCTCAATGATTTGTTTCTTCTTCAAGTAGCCCTAAGCAGAAACTGCGGAAAAGCACTTTCATTGAAAGGGTTTGCCAAGCTCCCAAAAAATTACGGGTTGCCGAAATACCGGCAAATATTTTTTCACCCCATCTTGATGATACTTGGTGGTAATTACAAATACACATATCCCACTTGGCTCACCAAATTTTTCTCTTCACGTTTGAAGCATTCGTTTACAAGTGCAGTTTTTATTTTTAGGTTTCCCTCTCTTCTCTCCTATATAGATAGATGAATTTGGAACTCTAAATCCAACATGGTTTGTAGTAGCTCTTTGAAACTTGAGAAAATAAAAATGTTCTCAGTGTTGTCTCTATGGTTTGTTTCCTCTTCAAGTAGCCCTAAGCAGAGACTGTGGAAAAGCACTTTCATTAAAAGGGGTTGCCAAGCTTCCAAGAAATTACGAGTTTGGAAATACCAGCAAATATTTTTTCACCCAATCTTGATTATACTTGGTGGTAATGATACGTACACAAATCCCACTTGGCTCACCAAATTTTGTTCTTCTAGGTTGAAGCGTTCGTTTACAGTAGCTGTTTTTATTTTTAGGTTTCACTCTGTTCTCTCCTAGGTATATAGATGAATTTAAAACACTAAAATCAACATGGTTTGTAGTAGCTCTTTGAAACGTGACAAAATAAAGGAGATCTCAGTTTTGTCTCTATGGTTTGTTTCCTCTTCAAGTAGCCCTAGGCACAGACTGCGGAAAAGCACATTCATTGAGAGGGGTTGCCAGGCTTCTAAGAAATAACGAGTTTCCGAAATACCAGCAAATATTTTTTCACCCAAACTTGATGATAATTGGTGGTAATGACAAGTACACAAATCCCACTTGGCTTACCAAATTTTGTTCTTCTAGGTTGAAGCGTTCGTTTACAGTAGCAGTTTATATTTTTAGGTTTCCCTCTGTTCTCTCCTATATAGTTAGATGAATTTGGAACTCTAAATCCAACATGGTTTGTAGTAGCTCTTTGAAACTTGACAAAATAAAGGAGTTCTCAGTTTTGTCTCTTTGTTTTATTTCCTCTTCAAGTAGCCCTAGGCACAGACTGTCGAAAAGCACTTTCATTGAGAGGGGTTGCCAAGCTTCTAAGAAATAACGAGTTTTAGAAATACCAGCAAATATTTTTTAACCCAATCTTGATGATACGTGGTGGTAATGATCAGTACACAAATCCCACTTGGCTCACCAAATTTTGTTCTTCTAGGTTGAAGCGTTCGTTTACAGTAGCAGTTTTTATTTTTAGGTTTCACTCTGTTCTTTTTTATATAGATAGATGAATTTTAACTCTTAATCCAACATGGATTGTAGTAGCTCTTCTAAACTTGACAAAATGAAGAAGTTCTCAGTTTTGTCTCTATATTTTGTTTCCTCTTCAAGTAGCCCTAGTCATAGACTGTGGAAAAGCACTTTCATTGAGAGGGGTTGCCAGGCTTCTAAGAAATAACGAGTTTCCGAAATACCAGCAAATATTTTTTCACCCAATCTTGATGATACTTGGTGGTAATGACAAGTACACAAATCCCACTTGGCTCACCAAATTTTGTTCTTCTAGGTTGAAGCGTTCATTTACAGTAGCAGTATATATTTTTAGGTTTCCCTCTGTTCTCTCCTATAAAGATAGATGAATTTGGAACTCTAAATCCAACATGGTTTGTAGTAGCTCTTTAACACTTGGGAAAATAAAGGAGTTCTCAGTTTTGTCTCTATGATTTGTTTCCTCTTCAAGTAGCCCTAAGCAGAGACTGTGGAATAGCACTTTCATTGAAAGGGTTTGCCAAACTCCCAAGAAATTACGGGTTTCCGAAATACCAGGAAATATTTTTTCACCCAATCTTGATGATACTTGGTGGTAATGACAAGTACACAAATCCCACTTGGCTCACCAAATTTTGCTCTTCTAGGTTGAAGCGTTCGTTTACAGTAGCAGTTTTTATATTTAGGTTTCCCTCTGTTCTCTCCTATATAGATAGATGAATTTGGAACTCTAAATCCAACATGGTTTGTAGTAGTTCTTTGAAACTTGACAAAAAAATTGTTCTCAGTTTTGTCTCTATGGTTTGTTTCCACTTCAAATAGCCCTAGGCACAGACTGGGAAAAGCACATTCATTGAGAAAGGTTGCCATGCTTCTAAGAAATAACGAGTTTCCTAAATACCAGCAAATTTTTTTTCACGCAATCTTGATGATAGGTGGTGGTAATGATCAGTACACAAATCACACTTGGCTCAACAAATTGTGTTCTTCTAGGTTGAAGCGTTCGTTTACAGTAGCAGTTTTTATTTTTAGGTTTTACTCTGTTCTCTCCTATATGGATAGATGAATTTGGAACTCTAAATCCAACATGGTTTGTAGTAGCTCTTTGAAACTTGACAAAATAAAGGGGTTCTCAGTTTTGTCTCTATGGTTTGTTTCCTCTTCAAGTAGCCCTAGGCACAAACTGTGGAAAAGCACTTTCATTGAAAGGGGTTGCCAAGCTTCTAAGAAATAATGAGTTTCCGAAATAGCAGCAAATATTTTTTCACCCAGTCTTGATGATACTTGGTGGTAATGATCCGTACACAAATCCCACTTGACTCACCAAATTTTGTTCTTCTAGGTTGAAGCGTTAGTTTACACTAGCAGTTTATATTTTTAGGTTTCCCTCTGTTCTCTCATATATAGATAGATGAAATTGGAACTCTAAATCCAACATGGTTTGTTGTAGCTCTTTGAAACTTGAAAAATTTAAGGATTTCTAAGTTTTGTCTCTATGATTTATTTCCTCTTCCAGGACCGCTAAGAAGTGACTGTGGAAAACCACTTTCATTGAAAGGGGTTGCCAAGCTTCCAAGAAATTACGAGTTTCCGAAATACCAGCAAATATTTTTTCACCCAATCTTGATGATATTTGGTGGGAATGACAAGTACACAAATCCCAATTGGCTCACCAAATTTTGTTCTTCTAGGTTGAAGCGTTCGTTTACAGTGGCAGTTTATATTTTTATTTTTCCCTCTGTTCTCTCCTATATAGGTAGATGAATTTGGAACTCTAAATCCAACATGGTTTGTAGTAGCTCGTTGAAACTTGACAAAATAGAAAAGTTCTCAGTTTTGTCTCTATTTGTTTGTTTCCTCTTCAAATAGCCCTAGGCACAGACTGGGGAAAAGCACATTCATTGAGAGGAATTGCCAAGCTTCTAACAAATAACGAGTTTCCGAAATACCAGCAAATATTTTTTCACCCAGCCTTGATGATAATTGGTGGTAATGATTAGTACACAAATGCCACTTGCCTCACCAAATTGTGTTCTTCTAGGTTGAAGCGTTCTTTTACAATAGCAGTTTTTATTTTTAGGTTGTACTCTGTTCTCTTTTATATAGATAGATGAATTTGGAACTCTAAATCCAACATGGTTTGTAGTAGCTCTTTGAAACTGGACAAAATGAAGGAGTTCTCAGTTTTTTCTCTATGATTTGTTTCCTCTTCAAGTAGCCCTAGGCACAGACTGTGGAAAAGCACTTTCATTGAGAGGGGTTGCCAGGCTTCTAAGAAATAACGAGTTTCCGAAATACCAGCAAATATTTTTTCACCCAATCTTGATGATAATTGGTGGTAATGACAAGTACACAAATCCCACTTGGCTTACCAAATTTTGTTCTTCTAGGTTGAAGCGTTCGTTTACAGTAGCAGTTTATATTTTTAGGTTTCCCTCTGTTCTCTCCTATATAGTTAGATGAATTTGGAACTCTAAATCCAACATGGTTTGTAGTAGCTCTTTGAAACTTGACAAAATAAAGGAGTTCTCAGTTTTGTCTCGATGATTTTGTTTCCTCTTCATGTAGCCATCAGCAGAGACTGTGGAAAAACACTTTCGTTGAAAGTGTTTGAGATGATCCAAGAAATTACGGGTTTCCGAAACACCAGCAAATATTTTTTCACCCAATTTTGATGATCCGTGGTGGTAATGATCATTACACAAATGCCACTTGGCTCACTAAATTGTGTTCTTCTAGGTTGAAGCGTTCGTTTACAGTAGCAGTTTTTATTTTTAGGTTTCACTCTGTTCTTTTTTATATAGATAGATGAATTTGGAACTCTAAATCCAACATGGATTGTAGTAGCTCTTCTAAATTTGACAAAATGAAGAAGTTCTCAGTTTTGTCTCTATGTTTGTTTCCTCTTCAAGTAGCCCTAGTCATAGACTGTGTAAAAGCACTTTCATTGAGAGGGGTTGCCAGGCTTCTAAGAAATAAGGAGTTTCCGAAATACCAGCAAACATTTTTTCACCCAATCTTGATGATACTTGGTGGTAATGACAAGTACACAAATCCCACTTGGCTCACCAAATTTTGTTCTTCTAGGTTGAAGCGTTCGTTTACAATAGCAGTTTATATTTTTAGGTTTCCCTCTGTTCTCTCCTATAAAGATAGATGAATTTGGAAGTCTAAATCCAACATAGTTTGTAGTAGCTCTTTAAAACTTGAGAAAATAAAGGAGTTCTCAGTTTTGTCTCTACGATTTGTTTCCTCTTCAAGTAGCCCTAAGCAGAGACTGTGGAAAGCACTTTCATTGAAAGGGTTTACCAAACTCCCAAGAAATTACGGGTTTCCGAAATACCAGCAAATATTTTTTCACCCAATCCTGATGATACTTGGTGGTAATGACAAGTACACAATTACCACTTGGCTCACCAAATTTTGCTCTTCTAGGTTGAAGCGTTCGTTTACAGTAGCAGTTTTTATATTTAGGTTTCCCTCTGTTCTCTCCTATATAGATAGATGAATTTGGAACTCTAAATCCAACATGGTTTGTAGTAGTTCTTTGAAACTTGACAAAAAAAATAGTTCTCAGTTTTGTCTCTATGGTTTGTTTCCTCTTCAAATAGCCCTAGGCACAGACTGGGAAAAGCACATTCATTGAGAAAGGTTGCCATGCTTCTAAGAAATAATGACTTTCCTAAATACCAGCAAATATTTTTTCACGCAATCTTGATGATAGGTGGTGGTAATGATCAGTACACAAATCCCACTTGGCTCACCAAATTGTGTTCTTCTAGGTTGAAGCGTTCGTTTACAGTAGCAGTTTTTATTTTTAGGTTTTACTCTGTTCTCTCCTATATGGATAGATGAATTTGGAACTCTAAATCCAACATGGTTTATAGTAGCTCTTTGAAACTTGACAAAATAAAGGAGTTCTCAGTTTTGTCTCTGTGGTTTGTTTCCTCTTCAATTAGCCCTAGGCACAGACTGCGGAAAAGCACTTTCATTGAGAGGGGTTGCCAGGCTTCTAAGAAATAACGAGTTTCCGAAATACCAGCAAATATTTTTTCACCCAAACTTGATGATAATTGGTGGTAATGACAAGTACACAAATCCCACTTGGCTTACCAAATTTTGTTCTTCTAGGTTGAAGCGTTCGTTTACAGTAGCAGTTTATATTTTTAGGTTTCCCTCTGTTCTCTCCTATATAGTTAGATGAATTTGGAACTCTAAATCCAACATGGTTTGTAGTAGCTCCTTGAAACTTGACAAAATAAAGGAGTTCTCAGTTTTGTCTCTTTGTTTTATTTCCTCTTCATGTAGCCGTCAGCAGAGACTGTGGAAAAACACTTTCGTTGAAAGTGTTTGCCATGATCCAAGAAATTACGGGTTTCCGAAATACCAGCAAATATTTTTTCACCCAATTTTGATGATCCGTGGTGGTAATGATCATTACACAAATGCCACTTGGCTCACTAAATTGTGTTCTTCTAGGTTGAAGCGTTCGTTTACAGTAGCAGTTTTGATTTTTAGGTTTCACTCTTTTCTTTTTTATATAGATAGATGAATTTGGAACTCTAAATCCAACATGGATTGTAGTAGCTCTTCTAAATTTGACAAAATGAAGAAGTTCTCAGTTTTGTCTCTATGTTTGTTTCCTCTTCAAGTAGCCCTAGTCATAGACTGTGTAAAAGCACTTTCATTGAGAGGGGTTGCCAGGCTTCTAAGAAATAACGAGTTTCCGAAATACCAGCAAACATTTTTTCACCCAATCTTGATGATACTTGGTGGTAATGACAAGTACACAAATCCCACTTGGCTCACCAAATTTTGTTCTTCTAGGTTGAAGCGTTCGTTTATAATAGCAGTTTATATTTTTAGGTTTCCCTCTGTTCTCTCCTATAAAGATAGATGAATTTGGAAGTCTAAATCCAACATGGTTTGTAGTAGCTCTTTAAAACTTGAGAAAATAAAGGAGGTCTCAGTTTTGTCTCTATGATTTGTTTCCTCTTCAAGTAGCCCTAAGCAGAGACTGTGGAAAGCACTTTCATTGAAAGGGTTTACCAAACTCCCAAGAAATTACGGGTTTCTGAAATACCAGCAAATATTTTTTCACCCAATCCTGATGATACTTGGTGGTAATGACAAGTACACAATTACCACTTGGCTCACCAAATTTTGCTCTTCTAGGTTGAAGCGTTCGTTTACAGTAGCAGTTTTTATATTTAGGTTTCCCTCTGTTCTCTCCTATATAGATAGATGAATTTGGAACTCTAAATCCAACATGGTTTGTAGTAGTTCTTTGAAACTTGACAAAAAAAATACTTCTCAGTTTTGTCTCTATGGTTTGTTTCCTCTTCAAATAGCACTAGGCACAGACTGGGAAAAGCACATTCATTGAGAAAGGTTGCCATGCTTCTAAGAAATAATGACTTTCCTAAATACCAGCAAATATTTTTTCACGCAATCTTGATGATAGGTGGTGGTAATGATCAGTACACAAATCCCACTTGGCTCACCAAATTTTGTTCTTCTAGGTTGAAGCGTTAGTTTACACTAGCAGTTTATATTTTTAGGTTTCCCTCTGTTCTCTCCTATAAAGATAGATGAATTTGGAACTCTAAATCCAACATGGTTTGTAGTAGCTCTTTGAAACTTGAAAAAATTAAGGAGTTCTAAGTTTTGTCTCTATGATTTATTTCCTCTTCAGTAGCCCTAAGCAGAGACTGTGGAAAACCACTTTCATTGAAAGGGGTTGCCAAGCTTCCAAGAAATTACGAGTTTCCGAAATACCAGCAAATATTTTTTCACCCAATCTTGATGATATTTGGTGGGAATGACAAGTACACAAATCCCAATTGGCTCACCAAATTTTGTTCTTCTAGGTTGAAGCGTTCGTTTACAGTGGCAGTTTATATTTTTAGGTTTCCCTCTGTTCTCTCCTATATACATAGATGAATTTGGAACTCTAAATCCAACATGGTTTGTAGTAGCTCGTTGAATCTTGACAAAATAGAAAAGTTCTCAGTTTTGTCTCTATTTGTTTGTTTCCTCTTCAAATAGCCCTAGGCACAGACTGGGGAAAAGCACATTCATTGAGAGGAGTTGCCAAGCTTCTAACAAATAACGAGTTTCCGAAATACCAGCAAATATTTTTTCTTCCAATCTTGATGATAATTGGTGGTAATGATTAGTACACAAATGCCACTTGGCTCACCAAATTGTGTTCTTCCAGGTTGAAGAGTTCTTTTACAATAGCAGTTTTTATTTTTAGGTTTTACTCTGTTCTCTTTTATATAGATAGATGAATTTGGAACTCTAAATCCAACATGGTTTGTAGTAGCTCTTTGAAACTTGACAAAATGAAGGAGTTCTCAGTTTTGTCTCTATGATTTGTTTCGTCTTCAAGTAGACCTTCGCACAGACTGTGGAAAAGAACTTTCATTGAGAGGGGTTGCCAGGCTTCAAAGAAATAACGAGTTTCCGAAATACCAGCAAATATTTTTTCACCCAATCTTGATGATAATTGGTGGTAATGACAAGTACACAAATCCCACTTGGCTTACCAAATTTTGTTCTTCTAGGTTGAAGCGTTCGTTTACATTAGCAGTTTATATTTTTAGCTTTCCCTCTGGTCTCTCCTATATAGATAGATGAATTTGGAACTCTAAATCCAACATGGTTTGTAGTAGCTCTTTGAAACTTGACAAAATAAAGGAGTTCTCAGGTTTGTCTCGATGATTTGTTTCCTCTTCATGTAGCCGTCAGCAGAGACTGTGGAAAAGCACTTTCATTGAAAGGGTTTGCCATGATCCAAGAAATTACGGGTTTCCAAAATACCAGCAAATATTTTTTCACCCAATTTTGATGATCCGTGCTGGTAATGATCATTACACAAATACCACTTGGCTCACTAAATTGTGTTCTTCTACGTTGAAGCGTTCGTTTACAGTAGCAGTTTTTATTTTTAGGTTTCACTCTGTTCTCTCCCATATAGATAGATGAATTTGGAACTCTAAATCCAACATGGTTTGTAGTAGCTCTTTGAAACTTGACAAAATAAAGGAGTTCTCAGGTTTGTCTCTATTTTTTGTTTCCGATTCAAGTAGCCCTAGGCATAGACTGTAGAAAAGCACTTTCATTGAAAGGGGTTGCCAAGATTCTAAGAAATAACGAGTTTCCGAATTACCAGCAAGTATTTTTTCACCCAATCTTGATGATATTGGTGGCAAAGATCGGTTCACAAATCCCACTTAACTCACCAAATTTTGTTATTCTACGTTGAAGCGTTAGTTTACAGTAGCAGTTTATATTTTTAGGTCTCCCTCTGTTCTCTCCTATATAGATAGATGAATTTGGAACTCTAAATCCAACATGGTTTGTAGTAGCTCTTTGAAACTTGACAAAATAAAGGAGTTCTCAGTTTTGTCTCTTTGATTTGTTTCCTCTTCAAGTAGCCCTAAGCAGAGACTTTGGAAAAGCACTTTCATTGAAAGGGATTGCCAAGCTTCCAAGAAATTACGAGTTTCCGAAATACCAGCAAATATTTTTTCACCCAATCTTGATGATACTTGGTGGTAATGACAAGTACAAAAATCCCACTTGGCTCACCAAATTTTGTTCTTCTAGGTTGAAGCATTGGTTTACAGTAGCAGTTTATATTTTTAGGTCTCCCTCTGTTCTCTCCTATATAGATAGATGAATTTGGAACTCTAAAATCAACATGGTTTGTAGTAGCTCTTTGAAACTTGACAAAATAAAGGAGTTCTCAGTTCTGTCTCTTTGATTTGTTTCCTCTTCAAGTAGCCCTAAGCAGAGACTGTGGAAAAGCACTTTCATTGAAAAGGGGTTGCAAAGCTTCCAAGAAATTACGAGTTTCCGAAATACCAGCAAATATTTTTTCACCCAATCTGCATGATACGTGGTGGTGATGACAAGTACACAAATGCTACTTGGCTCACCAAATTGTGTTCTTCTAGGTTGAAGCGTTCGTTTACAATAGCAGTTTTTATTTGTAGGTTTCACTCTGTTCTCTTCCATATAGATAGATGAATTTGGAACTCTAAAATCAACATGGTTTGTAGTATCTCTCTGATACTTGACAAAATAAAGGAGTTCTCAGTTTTGTCTGTATGGTTTGTTTCCTCTTCAAGTAGCACTAGGCACAGACTGTGGAAAAGCACTTTCATTGAGTTGGTTGCCAGGCTTCTAAGAAATAACGAGTTTCCGAAATACCAGCAAATATTTTTTCACCCAAACTTGATGATACTTGGTGGTAATGACAATTACACAAATCCCACTTGGCTCACCAAATTGTGTTCTTCTAGGTTGAAGCGTTCGTTTACAGTAGCAGTTTTTATTTTTAGGTTTTATTCTGTTCTCTCCTATATGGATAGATGAATTTGGAACTCTAAATCCAACATGGTTTGTAGTAGCTCTTTGAAACTTGACAAAATAAAGGAGTTCTCAGTTTTGTCTCTATGGTTTGTTTCCTCTTCAAGTAGCCCTAGGAACAAACTGTGGAAAAGCACTTTCATTGAAAGGGGTTGCCAAGCTTCTAAGAAATAATGAGTTTCCGAAATACCAGCAAATATTTTTTCACCCAGTCTTGATGATAGGTGGTGGTAATGATCAGTACACAAATCCCACTTGACTCACCAAATTTTGTTCTTCTAGGTTGAAGCGTTAGTTTACATTAGCAGTTTATATTTTTAGGTTTCCCTCTGTTCTCTCCTATATAGATAGATGAATTTGGAACTCTAAATCCAACATGGTTTGTAGTAGCTCTTTGAAACTTGAAAAAATTAAGGAGTTCTAAGTTTTGTCTCTATGATTTATTTCCTCTTCAGTAGCCCTAAGCAGAGACTGTGGAAAACCACTTTCATTGAAAGGGGTTGCCAAGCTTTCAAGAAATTACGAGTTTCCGAAATACCAGCAAATATTTTTTCACCCAATCTTGATGATATTTGGTGGGAATGACAAGTACACAAATCCCAATTGGCTCACAAAATTTTGTTCTTCTAGGTTGAAGCGTTCGTTTACAGTGGCAGTTTATATTTTTAGGTTTCCTTCTGTTCTCTCCTATATAGGTAGATGAATTTGGAACTCTAAATCCAACATGGTTTGTAGTAGCTCGTTGAAACTTGACAAAATAGAAAAGTTCTCAGTTTTGTCTCTATTTGTTTGTTTCCTCTTCAAATAGCCCTAGGCACAGACTGGGGAAAAGCACATTCATTGAGAGGAATTGCCAAGCTTCTAACAAATAACGAGTTTCCGAAATACCAGCAATTTTTTCACCCAATCTTGATGATAATTGGTGGTAATGATTAGTACACAAATGCCACTTGCCTCACCAAATTGTGTTCTTCCAGGTTGAAGCATTCTTTTACAATAGCAGTTTTTATTTTTAGGTTTTACTCAGTTCTCTTTTATATAGATAGATGAATTTGGAACTCTAAATCCAACATGGTTTGTAGTAGCTCTTTGAAACTGGACAAAATGAAGGAGTTCTCAGTTTTGTCTCTATGATTTGTTTCCTCTTCAAGTAGCCCTAGACACAGACTGTGGAAAAGCACTTTCATTGAGAGGGGTTGCCAGGCTTCTAAGAAATAACGAGTTTCCGAAATACCAGCAAATATTTTTTCACCCAAACTTGATGATAATTGGTGGTAATGACAAGTACACAAATCCCACTTGGCTTACCAAATTTTGTTCTTCTAGGTTGAAGCGTTCGTTTACATTAGCAGTTTATATTTTTAGCTTTCCCTCTGGTCTCTCCTATATAGATAGATGAATTTGGAACTCTAAATCCAACATGGTTTGTAGTAGCTCTTTGAAACTTGACAAAATAAAGGAGTTCTCAGGTTTGTCTCGATGATTTGTTTCCTCTTCATGTAGCCGTCAGCAGAGACTGTGGAAAAGCACTTTCATTGAAAGGGTTTGCCATGATCCAAGAAATTACGGGTTTCCAAAATACCAGCAAATATTTTTTCACCCAATTTTGATGATCCGTGCTGGTAATGATCATTACACAAATACCACTTGGCTCACTAAATTGTGTTCTTCTACGTTGAAGCGTTCGTTTACAGTAGCAGTTTTTATTTTTAGGTTTCACTCTGTTCTCTCCCATATAGATAGATGAATTTGGAACTCTAAATCCAACATGGTTTGTAGTAGCTCTTTGAAACTTGACAAAATAAAGGAGTTCTCAGGTTTGTCTCTATTTTTTGTTTCCGATTCAAGTAGCCCTAGGCATAGACTGTAGAAAAGCACTTTCATTGAAAGGGGTTGCCAAGATTCTAAGAAATAACGAGTTTCCGAATTACCAGCAAGTATTTTTTCACCCAATCTTGATGATATTGGTGGCAAAGATCGGTTCACAAATCCCACTTAACTCACCAAATTTTGTTATTCTACGTTGAAGCGTTAGTTTACAGTAGCAGTTTATATTTTTAGGTCTCCCTCTGTTCTCTCCTATATAGATAGATGAATTTGGAACTCTAAATCCAACATGGTTTGTAGTAGCTCTTTGAAACTTGACAAAATAAAGGAGTTCTCAGTTTTGTCTCTTTGATTTGTTTCCTCTTCAAGTAGCCCTAAGCAGAGACTTTGGAAAAGCACTTTCATTGAAAGGGATTGCCAAGCTTCCAAGAAATTACGAGTTTCCGAAATACCAGCAAATATTTTTTCACCCAATCTTGATGATACTTGGTGGTAATGACAAGTACAAAAATCCCACTTGGCTCACCAAATTTTGTTCTTCTAGGTTGAAGCATTGGTTTACAGTAGCAGTTTATATTTTTAGGTCTCCCTCTGTTCTCTCCTATATAGATAG
>NW_027517817.1:0-39447 GCF_048772815.1 Callospermophilus lateralis | reverse complement strand
TTCAATGAAAGTGCTTTTCCACAGTCTCTGCTTAGGGCTACTTGAATAGGAAACAAATCATAAAGACAAAACTGAGAACTAGTTTTTTTTTCAAGTTTCAAAGAGCTACTACAAACCATGGTTGATTTAGAGTTTCAAAGTCATCTCTCTATATAGGAGAGAACACAGGGAAACCTAAAAATAAAAACTGCTACTGTCAACGAACGCTTCAACCTAGAAGAACTAAATTTGGTGAGCCAAGTGGGATTTGTGTACTTGTCATTAAAACCAAGTATCATCAAGATTGGGTGAAAAAATATATGCTGGTATTTCGGAAACTCGTAATTTCTTGGAAATTTGGCAACCCATTTCAATGAAAGTGCTTTTCCAAAGTCTCTGCTTTGGGCTACTTGAAGAGGACACAAATTATAGAGACAAAGCTGAGAACTCTTTTATTTTGTCAAGTTTCAAAGAGCTACTACAAAACATGTTGGATTTAGAGTTCCAAATTCATCTATCTAGATAGGAATTAACAGAGTGAAACCTAAACATAAAAACTGTTACTGTGGACGAACACTTCAACCTAGAAGAACAAACATTGGTGAGCCAATTGGGATTTGTGTACTGATCATTACCACCAATTATCATCAAGATTGGGTGAAATAATATTTGCTGGTATTTCAGAAACTCGTTATTTCTTAGAAGCTTGGCAACCCCTCTCAATGAAAGTGCTTTTCCACAGTCTCTGCCCAGGCTATCTGAAGAGGAAACAAACCATAGATACAAAACTGAGAACTCCTTTATTTTGTCAAGTTTCAAAGAGCTACTAGAAACCATGTTGGATTTAGAGTTCCAATTTCATCTATCTATATAGGAGAGAACAGAGTGAAACCTAAAAATAAAAACTGCTACTTGAAACGAACGCTTCAACCTAGAAGAACAAAATTTGGTGAGCCATGTGGGATTTGTGTACTTGTCATTACCATCAAGTATCATCAAGATAGGGTGAAAAAATATTTCTTGGTATTTCGGAAACTCGTGATTTCTTGGAAGCTTGGCAACCTCTATCAATGAAAGTGCTTTTCCACAGTCTCTTCTTAGGGGTCCTTGAAGAGGAAACAAATTATAGAGAAAAAACTGAGAACTCCTTTATTTTGTCAAGTTTCAAAGAGCTACTACGAACGATGTTGGATATAGAGTTCGAAATTTATCTATCTACATAGGAGATAACAGAGTGAAACCTAAGAATAAAAACTGCTACTGTAGACGAATGCGTCAAACTAGAGGAAGAAAATTTGGTTAGCCACGTGGATTCGTGTACTGATCATTACCACCAAGTATCATCAAGATTGGGTGAAAAAATATTTGCTGGTATTTCGGAAACTCGTTATTTCTTAGAAGCTTGGCAACCCCTCTCAATGTAAGTGATTTTCCACAGTCTGTGCCTAGGTCTACTTGAAGAGGAAACAAACCATAGAGACAAAACTGAGAACTCCTTTATTGTGTCAAGTTTCAAAGAGCTACTAGAAACCATGTTGGATTTAGAGTTCCAAATTCATCTATCTATATAGGAGAGAACAGAGTGAAACCTAAAAATAAAAACTGCTATTGAAAAGGAACGCTTCAACCTAGAAGAACAAAATTTCTTGAGCCAAGTAGGATTTGTGTACTTGTCATTACCACCACGTATCATAAAGATTGGGTGAAAAAATATTTGCTGGTATTTCAGAAACTCGTTATTTCTTAGAAGCTTGGTAACCCCTCTCAATGAAGTGCTTTTCCACAGTCTGATCCTAGGGCTACTTGAATGGGAAACAAACCAAAAAGACAAAACTGAGAATTCCTTTATTTTGTCAAGTTTCAAAAAAGCTACTACAAACCATGTTGGGATTTAGAGTTCTAAATTCATCTGTCTATATAGGAGAGAACAGAGGAAAACCTAAAAATAAAACTGCTGCAGTAAATGAACGCTTCAACCTAGAGGAACAATATTTGGTGAGCCAAGTGGGATTTGTGTCCTTGTCATTACCACCACGTATCATGCAGATTGGGTGAAAAAATATTTGCTGGTATTACGGAAACTCGTAATTTCTGGGAAGCTTGGCAACCCTTTCAATGAAAGTGCTTTTCCACAGTCTCTACCAGGGCTACTTGAAGAGGAAAGAAATTATAGAGACAAAACTGAGAACTCCTTTATTTTGTCAAGTTTCAAAAAGCTACTACAAACCATGTTGGATTTAGAGTTCCAATTTCATCTATCTATATAGGAGAGAACAGAGGGAAACCTAAAAAAAAACTGCTACTGTAAACGAACGCTTCAACCTAGAAGAACAAAATTTGGTGAGCCAAGTGGGATTTGTGTACTTGTCATTACCACCAAGTATCATCAAGATTGGGCAAAAAAAATATTTGTTGTTATTTCGGAAACTCGCATTTTCTTGGAAGCTTGGCAACCCCTTTCAATGAAAGTGCTTTTCGAAAGTCTCTGCTTTGGGCTATTTGAAGAGGAAACAAATTATAGAGACAAAGCTGAGAACTCTTTTATTTTGTCAAGTTTCAAATAGCTACTACAAACCATGTTGGATTTAGAGTTCCAAATTCATCTATCTATATAGGATAGAACAGATGGAAAAGTAAAAATAAAAACTGCTACTGTAAACAACGCTTCAACCTAGAAGATCAAAATTTGGTGAGCCAAGTGGGATTTGTGTACTTGTCATTACCACCACGTATCATCCAGACTGGGTGAAAAAATATTTGCTGGTATTTTGGAATCTCATAATTTCTTGTTAGCTTGGCAACCCCTGTCAATGAAAGTGCTTTTACACAGTCTTCCTTAGGGCTACTTGAAGAGGAAAGAAATTATAGAGACAAAACTGAGAACTCCTTTATTTTGTCAAGTTTCAAAGAGCTACTACAAACCATGTTGGATTTAGAGTTCCCAATTCATCTATCTACATAGGATAGAACAGAGTGAAACCTAAACATAAAATCTGCTACTCTAGACGAACGCTTCAACCTAGAAGAAAAAAATTTGGTGAGCCAAGTGGGATTTGTGTACTGATTATTACCACCAAGTATCATCAAGACTGGGTGAAAAAATATTTGCTGGTATTTCGGAAACTCGTTATTTCTTAGGAGCTTGGCAACCCCTCTCAATGAAACTGATTTTCCACAGTATGTGCCTAGGGCTACTTGAAGAGGAAACAAACCATAGAGACAAAACTGAGAACTCCTTTATTTTGTCAAGTTTCAAAGAGCTACTACGAACCATGTTGGATTTAGAGTTCCAAATTCATCTATCTATATAGGAGAGAACAGAGGAAAACCTAAAAATTAAAACTGCTACAGTAAATGAACACTTCAACATAGAAGAAAAAAATTTGGTGATTCAAGTGGGATTTTTATACCGATCATTACCACCACGTATCAACAAGATAGGGTGAAAAAAAATTTGCTGGTATTTCGGAAACTCGTAATTTCTTGGAAGCTTGGCAACCCCTTTCAATGAAAGTGCTTTTCCACAGTCTCTGCTTAGGGCTACTAGAAGAGGAATCTAATCATAAAGACAAAACTGAAAACTAGTTTTTTTTTCAAATTTCAAAGAGCTACTACAAACCTTGGTTGATTTAGAGTTCCAAAGTCATCTATCTATATAGGAGAGAACAGAGGGTAACCTAAAAATAAAAACTGCTATTCTAAACAAACGCTTCAACCTAGAAGAACAAAATTTGGTGAGCCAAGTGGGATTTGTGTACTTGTCATTACCACCAAGTATCATCAAGATTGGGTGAAAAAATATTTGCTGGTATTTCGGAAACTAGTTATTTCTTAGAAGCTTGGCAACCCCACTCAATGAAATTGATTTTCCACAGTCTGTGCCTAGGGCTACTTGAAGAGGAAACAAACCATAGAGACAAAACTGAGAACTGCTTTATTTTGTCAAGTTTCAAAGAGCTACTAGAAACCATGTTTTATTTAGAGTTCCAAATTCATCTATCTATATAGGAGAGAACATAGTGAAACCTAAAAATAAAAACTCATATTGTAAACGAATGCTTCAACCTAGAAGAACAAAATTTGTTTAGCCAAGTAAAATTTGTGTACTTGTCATTACCCCCACGTATCATCAAGATTGGGTGAAAAAATATTTGCTGGTTTTTCGGAAACTCGTTATTTCTTAGAACCTTGGCAACACCTCTCAATGAAAGTGCTTTTCCACAGTCTGTGCCTAGGGCTACTTGAAGTAGAAACAAACCATAGAGACAAAACTGAGAACTCCTTTATTTTGTCAAGTTTCAAAGATCTACTACAAACCATGTTGGATTTAGAGTTCCAAATTCATCTATCTATATAGGAGGGAACAGAGGAAAACCTAAAAATAAAAACTGCTACAGTAAATGAACGCTTCAACCTAGAAGAAAAAATTTGGTGAGCCAAGTGGGATTTGTGTACCGTTCATCACCACCACGTATCAACAAGATTGGGTGAAAAAATATTTGCTGGTATTTCGGAAAATCGTAATTTCTTGGAAGCTTGGCAACCCCTTTCAATGAAAGTGCTTTTCCACAGTCTCTGCTTAGGGCTACTTGAATAGGAAACAAATCATAAAGACAAAACTGAGAACTAGTTTTTTTTTCAAGTTTCAAAGAGCTACTACAAACCATGGTTGATTTAGAGTTTCAAAGTCATCTCTCTATATAGGAGAGAACACAGGGAAACCTAAAAATAAAAACTGCTACTGTCAACGAACGCTTCAACCTAGAAGAACTAAATTTGGTGAGCCAAGTGGGATTTGTGTACTTGTCATTAAAACCAAGTATCATCAAGATTGGGTGAAAAAATATATGCTGGTATTTCGGAAACTCGTAATTTCTTGGAAATTTGGCAACCCATTTCAATGAAAGTGCTTTTCCAAAGTCTCTGCTTTGGGCTACTTGAAGAGGACACAAATTATAGAGACAAAGCTGAGAACTCTTTTATTTTGTCAAGTTTCAAAGAGCTACTACAAAACATGTTGGATTTAGAGTTCCAAATTCATCTATCTAGATAGGAATTAACAGAGTGAAACCTAAACATAAAAACTGTTACTGTGGACGAACACTTCAACCTAGAAGAACAAACATTGGTGAGCCAATTGGGATTTGTGTACTGATCATTACCACCAATTATCATCAAGATTGGGTGAAATAATATTTGCTGGTATTTCAGAAACTCGTTATTTCTTAGAAGCTTGGCAACCCCTCTCAATGAAAGTGCTTTTCCACAGTCTCTGCCCAGGGCTATCTGAAGAGGAAACAAACCATAGATACAAAACTGAGAACTCCTTTATTTTGTCAAGTTTCAAAGAGCTACTAGAAACCATGTTGGATTTAGAGTTCCAATTTCATCTATCTATATAGGAGAGAACAGAGTGAAACCTAAAAATAAAAACTGCTACTTGAAACGAACGCTTCAACCTAGAAGAACAAAATTTGGTGAGCCATGTGGGATTTGTGTACTTGTCATTACCATCAAGTATCATCAAGATAGGGTGAAAAAATATTTCTTGGTATTTCGGAAACTCGTGATTTCTTGGAAGCTTGGCAACCTCTATCAATGAAAGTGCTTTTCCACAGTCTCTTCTTAGGGGTCCTTGAAGAGGAAACAAATTATAGAGAAAAAACTGAGAACTCCTTTATTTTGTCAAGTTTCAAAGAGCTACTACGAACGATGTTGGATATAGAGTTCGAAATTTATCTATCTACATAGGAGATAACAGAGTGAAACCTAAGAATAAAAACTGCTACTGTAGACGAATGCGTCAAACTAGAGGAAGAAAATTTGGTTAGCCACGTGGGATTCGTGTACTGATCATTACCACCAAGTATCATCAAGATTGGGTGAAAAAATATTTGCTGGTATTTCGGAAACTCGTTATTTCTTAGAAGCTTGGCAACCCCTCTCAATGTAAGTGATTTTCCACAGTCTGTGCCTAGGTCTACTTGAAGAGGAAACAAACCATAGAGACAAAACTGAGAACTCCTTTATTGTGTCAAGTTTCAAAGAGCTACTAGAAACCATGTTGGATTTAGAGTTCCAAATTCATCTATCTATATAGGAGAGAACAGAGTGAAACCTAAAAATAAAAACTGCTATTGAAAAGGAACGCTTCAACCTAGAAGAACAAAATTTCTTGAGCCAAGTAGGATTTGTGTACTTGTCATTACCACCACGTATCATAAAGATTGGGTGAAAAAATATTTGCTGGTATTTCAGAAACTCGTTATTTCTTAGAAGCTTGGTAACCCCTCTCAATGAAAGTGCTTTTCCACAGTCTGATCCTAGGGCTACTTGAATGGGAAACAAACCAAAAAGACAAAACTGAGAATTCCTTTATTTTGTCAAGTTTCAAAAAGCTACTACAAACCATGTTGGATTTAGAGTTCTAAATTCATCTGTCTATATAGGAGAGAACAGAGGAAAACCTAAAAATAAAAACTGCTGCAGTAAATGAACGCTTCAACCTAGAGGAACAATATTTGGTGAGCCAAGTGGGATTTGTGTCCTTGTCATTACCACCACGTATCATGCAGATTGGGTGAAAAAATATTTGCTGGTATTACGGAAACTCGTAATTTCTGGGAAGCTTGGCAACCCCTTTCAATGAAAGTGCTTTTCCACAGTCTCTACCAGGGCTACTTGAAGAGGAAAGAAATTATAGAGACAAAACTGAGAACTCCTTTATTTTGTCAAGTTTCAAAAAGCTACTACAAACCATGTTGGATTTAGAGTTCCAATTTCATCTATCTATATAGGAGAGAACAGAGGGAAACCTAAAAAAAAACTGCTACTGTAAACGAACGCTTCAACCTAGAAGAACAAAATTTGGTGAGCCAAGTGGGATTTGTGTACTTGTCATTACCACCAAGTATCATCAAGATTGGGCAAAAAAAATATTTGTTGTTATTTCGGAAACTCGCATTTTCTTGGAAGCTTGGCAACCCCTTTCAATGAAAGTGCTTTTCGAAAGTCTCTGCTTTGGGCTATTTGAAGAGGAAACAAATTATAGAGACAAAGCTGAGAACTCTTTTATTTTGTCAAGTTTCAAATAGCTACTACAAACCATGTTGGATTTAGAGTTCCAAATTCATCTATCTATATAGGATAGAACAGATGGAAAAGTAAAAATAAAAACTGCTACTGTAAACAACGCTTCAACCTAGAAGATCAAAATTTGGTGAGCCAAGTGGGATTTGTGTACTTGTCATTACCACCACGTATCATCCAGACTGGGTGAAAAAATATTTGCTGGTATTTTGGAATCTCATAATTTCTTGTTAGCTTGGCAACCCCTGTCAATGAAAGTGCTTTTACACAGTCTTCCTTAGGGCTACTTGAAGAGGAAAGAAATTATAGAGACAAAACTGAGAACTCCTTTATTTTGTCAAGTTTCAAAGAGCTACTACAAACCATGTTGGATTTAGAGTTCCCAATTCATCTATCTACATAGGATAGAACAGAGTGAAACCTAAACATAAAATCTGCTACTCTAGACGAACGCTTCAACCTAGAAGAAAAAAATTTGGTGAGCCAAGTGGGATTTGTGTACTGATTATTACCACCAAGTATCATCAAGACTGGGTGAAAAAATATTTGCTGGTATTTCGGAAACTCGTTATTTCTTAGGAGCTTGGCAACCCCTCTCAATGAAACTGATTTTCCACAGTATGTGCCTAGGGCTACTTGAAGAGGAAACAAACCATAGAGACAAAACTGAGAACTCCTTTATTTTGTCAAGTTTCAAAGAGCTACTACGAACCATGTTGGATTTAGAGTTCCAAATTCATCTATCTATATAGGAGAGAACAGAGGAAAACCTAAAAATTAAAACTGCTACAGTAAATGAACACTTCAACATAGAAGAAAAAAATTTGGTGATTCAAGTGGGATTTTTATACCGATCATTACCACCACGTATCAACATGATAGGGTGAAAAAAATTTGCTGGTATTTCGGAAACTCGTAATTTCTTGGAAGCTTGGCAACCCCTTTCAATGAAAGTGCTTTTCCACAGTCTCTGCTTAGGGCTACTAGAAGAGGAATCTAATCATAAAGACAAAAACTGAAAACTAGTTTTTTTTCAAGTTTCAAAGAGCTACTACAAACCTTGGTTGATTTAGAGTTCCAAAGTCATCTATCTATATAGGAGAGAACAGAGGGTAACCTAAAAATAAAAACTGCTATTCTAAACAAACGCTTCAACCTAGAAGAACAAAATTTGGTGAGCCAAGTGGGATTTGTGTACTTGTCATTACCACCAAGTATCATCAAGATTGGGTGAAAAATATTTGCTGGTATTTCGGAAACTAGTTATTTCTTAGAAGCTTGGCAACCCCACTCAATGAAATTGATTTTCCACAGTCTGTGCCTAGGGCTACTTGAAGAGGAAACAAACCATAGAGACAAAACTGAGAACTGCTTTATTTTGTCAAGTTTCAAAGAGCTACTAGAAACCATGTTTTATTTAGAGTTCCCAAATTCATCTATCTATATAGGAGAGAACATAGTGAAACCTAAAAATAAAAACTCATATTGTAAACGAATGCTTCAACCTAGAAGAACAAAATTTGTTTAGCCAAGTAAAATTTGTGTACTTGTCATTACCCCCACGTATCATCAAGATTGGGTGAAAAAATATTTGCTGGTTTTTCGGAAACTCGTTATTTCTTAGAACCTTGGCAACACCTCTCAATGAAAGTGCTTTTCCACAGTCTGTGCCTAGGGCTACTTGAAGTAGAAACAAACCATAGAGACAAAACTGAGAACTCCTTTATTTTGTCAAGTTTCAAAAGATCTACTACAAACCATGTTGGATTTAGAGTTCCAAATTCATCTATCTATATAGGAGGGAACAGAGGAAAACCTAAAAATAAAAACTGCTACAGTAAATGAACGCTTCAACCTAGAAGAAAAAATTTGGTGAGCCAAGTGGGATTTGTGTACCGTTCATCACCACCACGTATCAACAAGATTGGGTGAAAAAATATTTGCTGGTATTTCGGAAAATCGTAATTTCTTGGAAGCTTGGCAACCCCTTTCAATGAAAGTGCTTTTCCACAGTCTCTGCTTAGGGCTACTTGAATAGGAAACAAATCATAAAGACAAAACTGAGAACTAGTTTTTTTTTCAAGTTTCAAAGAGCTACTACAAACCATGGTTGATTTAGGGTTTCAAAGTCATCTCTCTATATAGGAGAGAACACAGGGAAACCTAAAAATAAAAACTGCTACTGTCAACGAACGCTTCAACCTAGAAGAACTAAATTTGGTGAGCCAAGTGGGATTTGTGTACTTGTCATTAAAACCAAGTATCATCAAGATTGGGTGAAAAAATATATGCTGGTATTTCGGAAACTCGTAATTTCTTGGAAATTTGGCAACCCATTTCAATGAAAGTGCTTTTCCAAAGTCTCTGCTTTGGGCTACTTGAAGAGGACACAAATTATAGAGACAAAGCTGAGAACTCTTTTATTTTGTCAAGTTTCAAAGAGCTACTACAAAACATGTTGGATTTAGAGTTCCAAATTCATCTATCTAGATAGGAATTAACAGAGTGAAACCTAAACATAAAAACTGTTACTGTGGACGAACACTTCAACCTAGAAGAACAAACATTGGTGAGCCAATTGGGATTTGTGTACTGATCATTACCACCAATTATCATCAAGATTGGGTGAAATAATATTTGCTGGTATTTCAGAAACTCGTTATTTCTTAGAAGCTTGGCAACCCCTCTCAATGAAAGTGCTTTTCCACAGTCTCTGCCCAGGGCTATCTGAAGAGGAAACAAACCATAGATACAAAACTGAGAACTCCTTTATTTTGTCAAGTTTCAAAGAGCTACTAGAAACCATGTTGGATTTAGAGTTCCAATTTCATCTATCTATATAGGAGAGAACAGAGTGAAACCTAAAAATAAAAACTGCTACTTGAAACGAACGCTTCAACCTAGAAGAACAAAATTTGGTGAGCCATGTGGGATTTGTGTACTTGTCATTACCATCAAGTATCATCAAGATAGGGTGAAAAAATATTTCTTGGTATTTCGGAAACTCGTGATTTCTTGGAAGCTTGGCAACCTCTATCAATGAAAGTGCTTTTCCACAGTCTCTTCTTAGGGGTCCTTGAAGAGGAAACAAATTATAGAGAAAAAACTGAGAACTCCTTTATTTTGTCAAGTTTCAAAGAGCTACTACGAACGATGTTGGATATAGAGTTCGAAATTTATCTATCTACATAGGAGATAACAGAGTGAAACCTAAGAATAAAAACTGCTACTGTAGACGAATGCGTCAAACTAGAGGAAGAAAATTTGGTTAGCCACGTGGGATTCGTGTACTGATCATTACCACCAAGTATCATCAAGATTGGGTGAAAAAATATTTGCTGGTATTTCGGAAACTCGTTATTTCTTAGAAGCTTGGCAACCCCTCTCAATGTAAGTGATTTTCCACAGTCTGTGCCTAGGTCTACTTGAAGAGGAAACAAACCATAGAGACAAAACTGAGAACTCCTTTATTGTGTCAAGTTTCAAAGAGCTACTAGAAACCATGTTGGATTTAGAGTTCCAAATTCATCTATCTATATAGGAGAGAACAGAGTGAAACCTAAAAATAAAAACTGCTATTGAAAAGGAACGCTTCAACCTAGAAGAACAAAATTTCTTGAGCCAAGTAGGATTTGTGTACTTGTCATTACCACCACGTATCATAAAGATTGGGTGAAAAAATATTTGCTGGTATTTCAGAAACTCGTTATTTCTTAGAAGCTTGGTAACCCCTCTCAATGAAAGTGCTTTTCCACAGTCTGATCCTAGGGCTACTTGAATGGGAAACAAACCAAAAAGACAAAACTGAGAATTCCTTTATTTTGTCAAGTTTCAAAAAGCTACTACAAACCATGTTGGATTTAGAGTTCTAAATTCATCTGTCTATATAGGAGAGAACAGAGGAAAACCTAAAAATAAAAACTGCTGCAGTAAATGAACGCTTCAACCTAGAGGAACAATATTTGGTGAGCCAAGTGGGATTTGTGTCCTTGTCATTACCACCACGTATCATGCAGATTGGGTGAAAAAATATTTGCTGGTATTACGGAAACTCGTAATTTCTGGGAAGCTTGGCAACCCCTTTCAATGAAAGTGCTTTTCCACAGTCTCTACCAGGGCTACTTGAAGAGGAAAGAAATTATAGAGACAAAACTGAGAACTCCTTTATTTTGTCAAGTTTCAAAGAGCTACTACAAACCAGGTTGGATTCAGAGTTCCAAATTCATCTATCCATATAGGAGAGAACATAGTGAAACCTAAAAATAAAAACTGCTATTGTAAACGAAAGCTTCAACCTAGAAGAACAAAATTTGTTGAGCCAAGTAAAATTTGTGTACTTGTCATTACCACCACGTATAATCAAGATTGGGTGAAAAAATATTTGCTTCTTTTTTCTGAAACTCCTTATTTCTTAGAAGCTTGGCAACACCTCTTAATGAAAGTGCTTTTCCACAGTCTGTGCCTAGGGCTACTTGAAGGGGAAACAAACCATAGAGACAAAACTGAGAACTCCTTTATATTGTCAAGTTTCAAAGAGCTACTACAAACCATGCTGGATTTAGAGTTCCAAATTCATCTATCTATATAGGAGAGAGCAGAGGGACACCTAAAAATACAAACTGCTACTGTAAACGAACGTTTCAACCTAGAACAACAAAATTTGGTGAGCCAAGTGGGATTTGTGTTCTTGTCATTACCACCAAGTATCATCAAGGTTGGGTAAAAAATATTTGCTGGTATTTCGGAAACTCGTTATTTCTTAGAAGCCTGGCAACCCCTCTCAATGAAAGTTGTTTTCCACAGTCTCTGCCTAGTGCTACTTGAAGAGGAAACAAAACATAGAGACAAAACTGAGAACTTCTTCATTTTGTCAAGTTTCAAAGAGCTACTAAAATCCATGTTGGATTTGAGTTCCAAATTCATCTATCTATATAAAAAAGAACAGAGTGAAACCTAAAAATAAAAACTGCTACTGTAAACGAACGCTTTAACCTAGAAGAAAAAAATGGGGTGAGCCAATTGGGATTTGTGTACTGATCATTACCACCACGTATCATCAAGATTGGGTGAAAAAATATTTGCTGGTATTTCAAAAACTCGTTATTTCTAGAAGCTTGGCAACCCCTCTCAATGAAAATGCTTTTCCACAGTCTGTGCATAGGGCTACTTGAGGAGGAAACAATCCATAGAGACAAAACTGAGAACTCCTTTATTTTGTCAAGTTTCAAGAGCTACTACAAAACATGTTTTGTTTAGAGTTCCAAATTCTTCTATGTATATAGGAGACAACAGAGTGAAACCTAAAAAAAAAAAAACTGCTACTGTAAACGAACGCTTCAACCTAGAAAAACAAAATTTGGTGAGCCAAGTGGGATTTGTGTACATGTCATCACCCGCAACTATCATCAAGATTGGGTGAAAAAATATTTGCTGGTATTTCAGAAACACGTAATTTCTTGGAAGCTTGGCAACCCATTTATATGGAAGTGTTTTCCACAGTCTCTGCCTGGGCTACGTGAAGAGGAAACAAATCATAGAGACAAAACTGAGCACTACTTTTTGTCAAGTTTCAAAGAGCTAATACAAATCTTGTTGGATTTAGAGTTCCAAATTCATCTATCTATATAGGAGAGAACAAAGTGAAACCTAAAAATAAAAACTGCTACTGTAAACGAACGCTTCAACCTAGAACAACAAAATTTGGTGAGACAAGTGGGATTTGTGTACCGATCATTACCACCATGTATCATCAAGATTGGGTGAAAAAATATTTGCTGGTATTTCGGAAACTCGTTATTTCTTTTACGCTTGGCAACTGCTTTCACTGAAAGTGCTTTTCCACAGTCTCTGCTTAGGGCTACTAGAAGAGGAAACAAATCATAGAGACAAAACTGAGAACTACTTTTTTGTGTCAAGTTTCAAAGCGCTACTACAAACCACGCTGGATTTAGAGTTCCAAATTCAGCTATCTATATAGGAGAGAACAGATGGACACCTAAAAATATAAACTGCTACGGTAAACGAAAGCTTCAACCTAGAAGAACACAGTTTGGTGAGTCCAGTGGGATTTTTGTACTGATCGTTACCACCAAGTATCATCAAGATTGGGTGAAAAAATATTTGCTGGTATTTCGGAAACTCGTAATTTCTTGGAAGCTTGGCAACCCCTTTCAATGAAAGTGCTTTTCCCCAGTGTCTGCTTAGGGCTACTTGAAGAGGAAACAAACCATAGAGACAAATCTGAGAACTACTTTGTTTTTTGTCAAGTTTCAAAGAGCTACTACAAACCATGTTGGATTTAGAGTTCCAAATTCATCTGTGTATATAGGAGAGAACAGAGAAAAACCCAAATACAAAAACTGCTACTTAGATGAACGCTTCAACCTAGAAGAACAGAATTTGCTGAGATAAGTGGGATTTGTGTCCTGATCATAACCACCAAGTATCATCAAGACTGGGTGAAAAAAAATTTGCTGGTACTTCGGAAACTCTTTATTTCTTAGAAGCTTGGCAACCCCTCTCAATGAAAGTGCTTTTCACAGTCTGTGCCTAGGGCTACTTGAAGAGGAAACAATCCATAGAGACAAAACTGAGAACTACTTGATTTTGTCAAGTTTGAAAGAGCTACTAGAAACCATGTTGGATTTAGAGTTCCAAATTCATCTATCTATATAGAAGAGAACAGAGGGAAACCTAAAAATATAAACTGCTACTGTAAACGAACGCTTCAACCTAGAAGAACAAAATTTGGTGAGCCAAGTGGGATTTGTGTACCAATCATTACCACCAAGTATCATCCAGATTGGGTGAAAAAATATTTGCTGGTATTTCGGAAACTCGTAATTTCTTGGAAGCTTGGCAACCCCTTTCAATGAAAGTGCATTTCCACAGTCTCTGCTTAGGGCTACTTGTAGAGGAAACAAAACATAGAGACAAAACTGAGAACTACTTTATTTTATGAAGTTTCAAAGAGCTACTACAAACCATGTTGGATTTAGAGTTCCAAATTCATCTATCTATATAGGAGAGAACAGAGTGAAACCTAAAAATAAAAACTCCTTCTGTAAAGGAACGCTTCAACCTAGAAGAACAAAATTTGGTGAGCCAAGTGGGATTTGTGTATTTGTCATTACCACCACGTATCGTCAAGATTGGGTTACAAAGTATTTGCTGGTATTTCGGAAACTCGTAATTTCTTGGAAGCTTGGCAACTCCTTTCAATGAAAGTGCTTTTCCACAGTCTCTGCTTAGGGCTAATTGAAGAGGAAACAAATCATAGAGACAAAACTGAGAACTACTTTTTTTGTCAAGTTTCAAAGCGTTACTACAAACCATGCTGGATTTAGAGCTCCAAATTCATCTATCTATATAGGGGAGAACAGAGGGACACCTAAAAATATAAACTGCTCCTGTAAACGAACGCTTCAACCTAGAAGAACACAATTGGTTAGTGAAGTAAGATTTCTGTAATGATCATTACCACCAAGTATCATCAAATTGGGTGAAAAAATATTTGCTGGTATTTCGGAAACTCGTTATTTCTTAGAAGCTTGGCAACCCCTCTCAATGAAAGTGCTTTTCCACAGTCTGTGCCTAGGGCTACTTGAAGAAGAAACAAACCATAGAGACAAAACTGAGAAGTATTTTATTTTGTCAAGTTTCAGAGAGCTACTGCGAACCATGTTGGATTTAGAGTTCCAAATTCATCTCTCTATATAGGATAGAACAGAGTGAAACCTAAAAATAAAAACTGCTACTGTAGACGAAAGATTCAACCTAGAAGAACAAAGTTTGGTGAGCCAAGTGTGATTTGTGTAATTGTCATTACCACAAAGTATCATCAAGATTGGGTGAAAGAATATTTGCTGGTATTTCGGAAACTCGTAATTTCTTGGAAGCTTGGCAACCCCTTTCAATTAAAGTGCTTTTCCACAGTCTCTGCTTAGGGCTACTTGAAGAGGAATCAAATCATAGACACAAAACTGAGAACTCGTTTATTTTGTCAAGTTTCAAAGAGCTACTACAAACCATGTTGGATTTAGATTTCCAAATTCATCTATCTATATAGAAGAAAACAGAGTGAAACCTAAATATAAAAACTACTAATGTCGACGAACGATTCAACCTACAAGAACAAAAATTGGTGAGCCAAGTGAAACTGGTGTACTGATCATTACCCCCAAGTATCAACAAGATTGGGTGAAAAAATATTTTCTGGTATTTCGGAAACTCGTTATTTCTTAGAAGCTTGGCAACCCCTCTCAATGAAAGTGCTTTTCCACAGTCTGTGCCTAGGGCTATTGAAGAGGAAACAAACCATAGAGACAAAACTGAGAACTCCTTTATTTTGTCAAGTTACAAAGAGCTACTACAAACCATGTTGGATTTAGAGTTCCAAATTCATCCATCCATATCGAAGAGAACAGAGTGAAACCTAAATATAAAAACTGCTACTGTAGACGAACGCTTCAACCTAGAAGAACAAAATTTGGTGAGCCCAGTGGGATTGGTCTACTGATCATTACCCCCAAGTATCATCAAGATTGGGTGAAAAAATATTTGCTGGTATTTCGGAAACTCGTTATTTCTTAGAAGCTTGGCAACCCCTCTCACTGAAAGTGCTTATCCACAGTCTGTGCCTAGGGCTACTTGAAGAGGAAACAAACCATACGCACAAAACAGAGACCTCCTTTATTTTGTCATGTTTCAAAGAGGTAATACAAACCATGTTGGATTTAGAGTTCCAAATTCATCTATCTATGTAGGAGAGAACAGAGGGACACCTAAAAATATAAACTGCTACTGTAAACTAATGCTTCAACCTAGAAGAACAAAATTTGGTGAGTCAAGTGGGATTTGAGTACCGATCATTACCACGAAGTATCATCAAGATTGGGTGAAAAAATATATGATGGTATTTCGGAAACTCGTTATTTCTTAGAAGCTTGGCAACCCCTTTCAACGGAAGTGCTTTTCCACAGTTAGTAACTAGGGCTACTTCAAGAGGAATGAAACCATAGAGACAAAACTGAGAACTCCTTTATTTTGTCATGTTTCAAAAATTACTACAAACCATGTTGGATTTAGTGTTCCAAATTCATCTATCTATATAGCAGAGAACAGAGTGAAACCTAAAAATAAAAACTGCTACTGTAAACGAACGCTTTAACCTAGAAGAACACAATTTGGTGAGAGAAGTGGCATTTGTGTACTGATCATTACCACCACGTATCATCAAGTTTGGGTGGAAAAATATTTGCTGGTATTTCGGAAACTCGTTATTTTTTAGAAGCTTGGAAACCTCTCTCAATGAAAGGGCTTTTCCACAGTCTGTGCCTAGGGCGACTTGAATAGGAAACAAACCATAGAGACAAAAGTGAGAACTCCTTTATTTTGGCAAGTTTCAAAGAGCTTCTACAAACCATGTTGGATTTAGAGTTCCAAATTCATCTATCTATATAGTAGAGAACAGAGGGAAAGCTAAAAATAAAAACTGTTACTGTAAACGAACGCTTCAACCTAGAAAACAAAATTTGGTGAGTAAAGTGGGATTTGTGTACCGATCATTACCACCAAGTATCATCAAGATTGGGTGAAAAAATATTTGCTGGTATTTCGGAAACTCGTAATTTCTTGGTAGCTTGGCAACCCCTTTTAATGAAAGTGCTATTCCACACTCTCTGCTTAGGGCTACTTGAAGAAAAAAAAACCATAGAGACAAAACTGAGAACTACTTTTTTTGTCAAGTTTCTAAGAGCTACTACAAACCATGTCGGATTTAGAGTTCCAAATTCATGTACCTATATAGGAGAGCAGAGGGAAACCTAAATATAAAAACTTCTACGGTAGACGAACGCTTCAACCTGGAAGAACAGAATTTGGTGAGCCAAGTGGGATTTGTGTCCTGATCATTAACACCAAGTATCATCAAGATTGGGTAAAAAATATTTGCTGGTATTTCGGAAACTCGTAATTTCTTGGAAGCTTGGCAACCCCTTTCAATGAAAGTGCATTTCCACAGTCTCTGCTTAGGGCTACTTAAAGAGGAAACAAACCATAGAGACAAAACTGAAAACTACATTTTTTTTGTCAAGTTTCAAAGAGCGACTACAAACCATGTTGGATTTAGAGTTCCAAATTCATCTATCTATATAGGAGAGAACAGAGGGAAACCTAAATATAAAAACGAGTACTGTAGACGAACGCTTCAACCTAGAAGAATAAAATTTGGTGAGCCAAGTGGGATTTGTGTACCGATCATTACCACCAAGTATCATCCAGATTGGGTGAAAAAATATTTGCTGGTATTTCGGAAACTCGTTATTTCTTAGAAGCTTGACAACCCCTCTCATTGAAAGTGCTTTTCCACCCTCTGTGCCTAGGGCTACTTGAAGAGGAAACAAACCATAGAGAAAAAACTGAGAACTCCTTTATTTTGTCAAGTTTCAAAGAGCTACTACAAACCATGTTGGATTTAGAGTTCCAAATTCACCTATCTATATAAGAGGGAACAGAGTGAAACCTAAATATAAAAACTGCTACTGTAGACGAACGCTTAAACCTAGAAGAACAAAATTTGGTGAGCCAATTGGGATTTGTGTACTTGTCATTACCAACAAGTATCATCAGGATTGGGTGAAAAAACATATGCTGGTATTCGGAAACTCTTAATTTCATTGAAGCATTGCAACCCCTTTCAATAAAAGTGCTTTTCCACAGTCTCTGCTTAGGTCTACTTGAAGAGGAAACAAATTATAGAAAAAACCTGAGAATTCGTTTATTTTGTCAAGTTTCAAAGAGCTACTACAATCCATGTTGGATTTAGAGTTCCAAATTCATCTATCTTCATAGGAGAGAACAGAGTGAAACCTAAACATAAAAACTGCTACTGTAGACGAACGCTTCAACCTAGGAGAACAACATTTGGTGAGCCAAGTAGGATTTGTGTACCGTTCATTACCACCACGTATCATCCAGATTGGGTGAAAAAATATTTCCTGGTATTTCGGAAACTCGTAATTTCTTGGATGCTTGGCAACCCCTATCAATGAAAGTGCTTTTCCACAGTCTCTGTTTAGGGCTACTTGAAAAGGAAACAAACCATAGAGACAAAACTGATAACTCCTTTATGTTGTCAAGTTTCAAAGAGCGACTACAAACCATGTTGGATTTAGAGTTCCAAATACATCTATCTATATAGGACAGAACAGAGGGAAACCTAAATATCAAAACTGCTACTGTAGACGAATGCTTCAACCTAAAAGAACAAAATGGTGAGCCAAATGGGATTTGTTTACTGATAATTACCACCAAGTATCATCAAGATTGGGTGAATAAATAATTGTAGGTATTTCGGAAACTCGTTATTTCTTAGAAGCTTGGCAACCCCTCTCAATGAAAGTACTTTTCCACAGTCTGTGCCTAGGGCTACTTGAAGAGGAAACAAACCATAGAGAAAAAACTGAGAACTCCTTTATTTTGTCAAGTTTCAAACTTGACAAAAAATGTTGGATTTAGAGTTCCAAATTCATCTATCTATATAGAAGAGAACAGAGTGAAACCTAAATATAAAAACTGCAACTGTAGACGAACGCTTCAAACTAGAAGAACAAAATTTGGTCACCCAAGTGGGATTTGTGTACTTGTCATTACCACCACGTATCATCAAGATTGGGTGAAAAAATTTTTGCTGGTATTTCGGAAAATCGTAATTTCTTGGAAGCTTGGCAACACCTTTCAATGAAAGTGCTTTCCACAGTCTCTGCTTATGGCTTCTTGACGAGGAAACAAACCATAGAGACAAAACTGAGAACTACTTTTTTTGCCAAGTTTCAAAGAGCTACTACAATCCATGTTGGATTTAGAGTTCCAAATTCATCTATCTCTATAGGAGATAACAGAGGGAAACCTAAATATAAAAACTGCTACTGTAGAAGAACTCTTCAACCTGGAAGAACAAAATTTGGTGAGCCAGGTGGGATTTGTGTACTGATCATTACCACCAAGTATCATCAAGATTTTGTGAAAAAATAATTGCTGGTATTTCGGAAACTACTTATTTCTTAGAAGCTTGGCAACCCTCTTAATGAAAGTGCATTTCCACAATCTGTGCGTAGGGCTACTGGAATAGGAAACAAACTTAAGAGACAAAACGGAGAAGTCATTTATTTTGTCAAGTTTCAAAGAGCTACTACAAACCATGTTGGATTTAGAGTTCCAAATTCATTTATCTATATAGGATAGAACAGAGTGAAACCTAAAAATAAAAACTGCTACTGTAAACCAACACTGCAAATTAGAAGAACAAAATTTGTTGAGCTAAGTGGGATTTGTGTACTTGTCATTACCACCACGTATCATCAAGATTGGGTGAAAAAATATTTGCTAGTATTTCGGAAACTCGTAATTTCTTGGAAGCTTGGCAACCCCTTTAAATGAAAGTGCTCTTCCCCAGTGTCTGCTTAGGGCTACTTGAAGAGGAAACAAACCATAGAGACAAAACAGAGAACTACTTTTTTTTTGTCAAGATTCAAAGAGGTACTACAAACCATGTTGGATTTAGAGTTCCAAATTCATCTATCTATATAGGAGAGAACAGAGAAAAACCCAAATATAAAAACTGCTACTTAGACGAACGCTTCAACATAGAAGAACAGAATTTGCTGAGATAAGTGGGATTTGTGTCCTGATCATAACCACCAAGTATCATCAAGATTGGGTGAAAAAAATTTTCTGGTACTTCGGAGACTCTTTATTTCTTAGAAGCTTGGCAACCCCTCTCAATGAAAGTGATTTTCCACAGTCTGTGCCTAGGTCTACTTGAAGAGGAAACAAACCATAGAGACAAAACTGAGAAATACTTTATTTTTCAAGTTTCAAAGAGCTACTACAAACCATGTTGGATTTAGAGTTCCAAATTCATCTATCTATATAGGAGAGAACAGAGTGAAACCTAAATATAAAAACTGCTACTCTAGACGAACGCTTAAACCTCGAAGAACAGAATTTGGTGAGCCAAGTGGGAATTGTGTCCTGATCATTACCACTCATTATCATAAAGATTGGGTGAAAAAATATTTGCTGGTATTTCGGAAACTCGTTATTTCTTAGAAGCTTGGCAACCCCTCTCAATGAAAGTGCTTTTCACAGTCTGTGCCTAAGGCTACTTGAAGAGGAAACAAACCATAGAGTCAAAACTGAGATCTACTTGATTTTGTCAAGTTTCCAAGAGTTACTACAAACCATGTTGGATTTAGAGTTCCAAATTCATCTATCAATATAGGAGAGAAAAGAGTGAAACCTAAATATAAAAACTGCTACTGTAGAGGAACGCTTAAACCTAGAAGAAGAGAATATGGTGAGCCAAGTGTGATTTGTCTCCTGATCATTACCACCAAGTATCATCAAGATTGGGTGAAAAAATATTTGCTGGTATTTCGGAAACTCATTATTTCTAAGAAGCTTGGCATCCCCTCTCAATTAAAGTGATTTTCCACAATCTGTGCCTAGGGCTACTTGAAGAGGAAACAACCCATAGAGACAAAACTGAGAACTCCTTTATTTTGTCACGTTTCAAAGAGTAACTACAAACCATGTTGGATTTAGAGTTCCAAATTCATCTATCTATATAGGAGAGAACAGTGTGAAACCTAAATATAAAAACTGCTACTGTAGACGAACGCTTTAACTAGAAGAACAAAATTTGGTGAGCCAAGTGGGATTTGTGTACTGATCATTACCACCAAGTATCATCAAGTTTGGGTGAAAAAATATTTGCTGGTATTTCGGAAATTCCTTATTTCTTAGAAGCTTGGCAACCCCTCTCAATGAAAGTGCTTTTCCACAGTCTGTGCCTAGGGCTACTTGAAGAGAAAACAAATCATAGCAACAAAACCGAGAACTCCTTTATTTTGTCAAGTTTCAAAGAGCTACTACAAAACATGTTGGATTTAGAGTTCCAAATTCCACTATCTATATAGGAGAGAACAGAGTGAAACCTAAAAATAAAACTGCTACTGTAAACGAACGCTTAAACCTAGAACAAAATTTGGTGAGCCAAGTGGGATTTGTGTACTTGTCATTACCACCACGTATCATCAAGATTGGGTGAAAAAATATTTGCTGGTATTTCGGAAACTCTTAATTTCTAGGAAGCTTGGCCACCCCTTTCAATGAAAGTCCTATTCCAGAGTCTCTGCTTAGGGATACTTGAAGAGGAAACAAACCATAGAGACAAAATTGCGAACTACGTTCTTTTGTCAAGTTTCAAAGAGCTACTACAAACCATGTTGGATTTAGAGTTCCAAATTCATCTATCTATATAGGAGAGAACAGAAAAAAACCTAAATATAAATACTGATATGTAGACGAACGCTTCAACCTACAAGAAGAAAATTTGGTGAGCCTAGTGGGATTTCTCTACTGATCATTACCAGCAAGTATCATCAAGATTGGGTGAAAAAATATTTGCTGGTATTTCGGAAAATCGTTATTTCTTAGAATTTTGGCAACCCCTCTCAATGAAATTGCTTTTCCACAATCTGTGCCTAGGGCTACTTGAAGAGGAAATAAATCATAGAGACAAAACTGATAACTACTTTTTTTGTCAAGTTTCAAAGAGCTACTACAAACCATGATGGATTTAGAGTTCCAAATTCATCTATCTATATAGGAAAGAACAGAGAAAAACATAAATACAAAAACAGCTACTGTAGACGAACGCTTCAACCTAGAAGAACAAAATTTGGTGAGCCAAGTGGGATTTGTGTACTGATCCTTACCGCCAAGTATCATCAAGATTGGGTGAAAAAATATTTGCTGGTATTTCGGAAACTCGTTATTTATTAGAAGGTTGGCCACCCCTCTCAAAGAAAGTGCTTTTCCACAGTCTGTGCCTAGGGCTACTTGAAGAGGAAACAAACCATGGAGAAAAAACTGAGAACTCCGTTATTTTGTCACGTTTCAAGGAGCTACTACAAACCATGTTGGATTTAGAGTTTCAAATTCATCTATCTATATAGGAGAGAACAGAGGGAAACCTAAATATAAAAATTGCTATTGTAGACGAAAGCTTCAACCTAGAAGAACAAAATTTGGTGAGCCAAGTGGGATTTGTGTACTGATCATTACCACCAAGTGTCATCAAGATTGGGTGAAAAAATATTTGCTGGCATTTCGGAAACTCGTTATTTCTTAGAAGCTTGGCAGCCCCTCTCAATGAAAGTGCTTTTCCACAGTCTGTGCCTAGGGCTATTGAAGAGGAAACAAACCATAGAGACAAAACTGAGAACTCCTTTATTTTGTCAAGTTTCAAAGAGCTACTACAAACCATGTTTGATTTAGAGTTCCAAATTCATCTATCTATATAGGAGAGAACAAAGTGAAACCTAAAAATAAAAACGGCTACTGTAAACGAACGCTTCAACCTGAAAGAACAAAATTTGATGAGCCAAGTGGGATTTGTGTACATATCATACCACAAAGTGTTATCAAGATTGGGTGAAAAAATATTTTCTGGTATTTCGGAAACTCGTTATTCCTTGGAAGCTTGGCAACACTTTTCAATGCAAGTGCTTTTCCACAGTTTGTGCCTAGGGCTACTTGAAGAGGAAACAAACCATAGAGACAAAACAGAGAACTAATTTATTTTGTCAAGTTTCAAAGAGGTACTACAAACCGTGGTGGATTTAGAGTTCCAAATTCATCTATCTATATAGGAGAGAACAGTGAAAAACCTAAATATATAAACTGCTACTGTAGACGAACGCTTCAACCTAGAAGAACAAAATTTCGTGAGCCAAGTGGGATTTGTGTACTGATCATTACCACCAAGTATCATCAAGATTGGGTGAAAAAATGTTTGCTGGAATTTCGGAAACTCGTTATTTCTTAGAATCTTGGCAACCCCTCTCAATGAAAGTGCTTTTCCACAGTCTGTGCCTAGGTCTATTGAAGAGGAAACAAACCATAGAGACAAAACTGAGAACTCCTTTATTTTGTCAAGTTTCAAAGAGCTACTACAAACCATGTTGGATTTACAGTTCCAAATTCATCTATCTATATAATAGAGAACAGAGTGAAACCTAAATATAACAACTTCTACTGTAGACGAACGCTTAAACCTAGAGGAACAAAATTTGGTGAGCAAAGTGGGATTTGTGTACTGATCATTACCACCAAGTATCATCAATATTGGGTGAAAAAATATTTCCTGCTGTTTCGGAAACTCGTTATTTCTTAGAAGCCTTAACACCCCTCTCAATGAAAGTGCTTTTCCACAGTCTGTGCCTAGGGCTACTTGAAGAGGAAACAAACCATAGAGACAAAACTGAGAACTCCTTTATTTTGTCATGTTTCAAAGAGGTTCTACAAACCATGTTGGATTTTCAGTTAAAATTCATGTATCTATATAGGAGATAACAGAGTGAAATCAAAAATAAAAAGTGCAACTGTAAACGAACGTTTCCACCTAGAAGAACAAAATTTGGTGGGCCAAGTGGGATTTGTGTACGGATCATTCCCACCACGTATCATCAAGATTGGGTGAAAAAATATTTGCTGGTATTTCGGAAACTCATTATTTCTTCCAATCTTGGCAACCCCTTTCAAAGAAAGTGCTTTTACACAGTCTCTGCTTAGGGCTACTGGAAGAGGAAACAAATCATAGAGACAAAACTGAGAACTGCTTTATTTTGTCAAGTTTCAAAGAGCTACTACAAACCATGTGGGATTTAGAGTTTCAAATTCATCTATCTATATAGGAGAGAACAAAGTGAAACCTAAAAATAAAAACTGCTACTGTAAATGAACGCTTCAACTTAGAAGAACAAAATTTGTTGAGCTAAGTGGGATTTGTGTAATTGTCATTACGACCACGTATCATCAAGATTGGGTGAAAAAGTATTTGCTGCTATTTCGGAAACTCGTAATTTCTTGGAAGCTTGGCAACCCCTTTTATTGAAAGTGCTTTTCCACAGTCTCTGTTTATGGCTACTTGGAGAGAAAACAAATCATAGAGACAAAACTGAGAACTCCTTTATTTTTGCAAGTTTCAAAGAGATACTACAAACCATGTTGGATTTAGAGTTCCAAATTCATCTACCTATGTAGGAGAGAACAGAGGGATACCTAAAAATATAAACTGCTTCTGTAAACGAACGTTTCAACCTAGAAGAACCAAACTTGATGAGTCAAGTGGGATTTGTGTCCTCATCATTACCACCAAGTATCATCAAGATTGGGTGAAAAAATATTTGCTGGTATTTCGGAAACTCGTTATTTCTTAGAAGCTTTGCCACCCGTAAAAATAAAAGTGCTTTTCCACAGTCTGTGCATAGGGCTACTTTAAGAGGATACAAACCATAGAGAAAAAACTGAGAACTAATTTATTTTGTCAAGTTTCAAAGAGCTACTACAAACTATGTTGGATTTAGAGTTCCAAAATTTTCGATCTATATAAGAGAGAACAGAGTGATACCTAAAAATAAAAACTGCTACTGTAAATGAACGCTTCAACCTAGAAGAACAAAATTTGGTGAGCAAAGTGGAATTTGTGTCCTGGTCATTACCACCTAGTATCATCAAGTTTGGGTGAAAAAATATTTGCTGGTATTTCGGAAACTCGTAATTTCTTGGAAGCGTGGCAACCCCTTTCAATGAAAGTGCTTTTCCACAGTCTCTGCTTAGGGCTACTTGAAGAGGAAACAAACCATAGAGACAATAAGGAGAACTCCTTTATTTTTCTAGTTTCAAAGACCTACTAGAAACCATGTTGGATTTAGAGTTCCATATTCATGTATCTATATAGAAGAGAACAGAGGGAAACCTAAATATAAAAACTGCTACTGTAGACGAACGCTTCAACCTAGAAGAACAAAATTTGGTGAGCAAAGTGGGATTGTTGTACGGATCATTACCACCAAGTATAATCAAGATTGGGTGAAAAATATTTTCTGGTATTTCGGAAATTCGTTTTTTCTTAGAAGCTTGGCAACCCCTCTAAATGAAAGTGCTTTTCAACAGTCTGTGCCTAGGGCTACTGGAAGAAGAAACAAACCATAGATACAAAACTGAGAACGCCTTTATTTTGTCAAGTTTCAAAGAGCTACTACAAACCACGTTGGATTTAGAGTACCAAATTCATCTATCTATATAGGAGAGAACAAAGTGAAACCTAAAAATTAAAACTGCTGCTGAAAACGAACGCTTCAACCTAGAAGAACAAATTTCGTGAGCCAAGTGGGATTTGTGTACTTGTCATTACCACCAAGTATCATCAAGATTGGGTGAAAAAATATTTGCTGGTATTTCCGAAACTCGTTATTTCTTCGAAGCTTGGCAAACCCTTTCAATGAAAGTGCTTTTCCACTGTCTCTGTTTAGGGCTACTTGAAGAGGAAACAAATCATAGAGACAAAACTGACACCTACTTTTTTTGTCAAGTTTCAAAGAGCTACTACAAACCATGTTGGATTTAGAGTTCCAAATTCAGCTATCTATATAGGAGAGGACAGAGTGAAACCTAAATATAAAAATTGCTACTGTAGATGAACGCTTAAACCTAGAAGAACAAAATTTGGTGAGCCTAGTCGGATTTGTGTACTGATCATTACCACCTAGTATCATCAAGATTGGGTGAAAAAATATTTGCTGGTATTTCGGAATCTTGTTATTTCTTAGAAACTTGGCAACCCCTCTCAATGAAAGTGCTTTTCCACAGTCTGTGCCTAGGTCTACTTGAAGAGGAAACAAACCATAGAGGCAAAACTGAGAACTCCTTTATTTTGTCAAGTTTCAAAGAGCTACTTCAAACCATGTTGGATTTAGAGTTCCAAATTCATCTTTCTATATAGGAAAGAACAGAGGGAAACCTAAAAATATAAACTGCTACTGTAAACGAACGCTTCAACCTAGAAGAACAAAATTTGGTGAGTCAAGTGGGATTTCTGTACCGATCATTACCACCAAGTATCATCCAGATTGGGTGAAAAAATATTTGCTGGTATTTCGGAAACTCGTTATTTCTTGGAAGCTTGGCAACCCTTTTCAATGAAATTGCTTTTCCACAGTCTGTGCCTAGGGCTACTTGAAGAGGAAACAAACCATAGAGACAATACTGAGAACTCCTTTATTTTGTCAAGTTTCTAAGAGCTACAACAAACCATGTTGGATTTAGAATTCAAAATTCATGTATCTATATAGAAGAGAACAGAGTGAAACCTAAATATAAAAACTGCTACTGTAGACGAACGCTTCAACCTAGAAAAACAAAATTTGGTGAGCAAAGTGGGATTGGTGTACTGATTATGAGAACCAAGTATCATTAAGATTGGGTGAAAAAATATTTGCTGGTATTTAGGAAACTCATTGTTTCTTAGAAGCTTGCAACCCCTCTCAATGAAAGTGCTTTTCCACAGTCTGGGCCTAGGGCTACTTGAAGAGGAAAGAAACCATTGAGACAAAACTGAGAACTCCTTTATTTTGTCAAGTTTCAAGGAGCTACTACAAACCATGTTGGATTTAGGTTTCCAAATTCATCTATATATATAGGAGAGAAGAAAGTGAAACTGAAAAATAAAAACTGCTACTGTAAACGAACGCTCCAACTGAGAAGAACAAAATTTTGTGAGCCAATTGTGAATTGTGTACTTGTCATTACCACCACTTATCATCAAGATTGGGTGAAAAAGTATTTGCTGGTATTTCGGAAATCGTTATTTCTTAGAAGCTTGGCAACCCTTTTCAATGAAAGTGCTTTTCCAGAGTCTCTGCTTAGGGCTACTTGAATAGGAAAGAAATCATAGAGACAAAACTGAGAACTACTTTTTTTGTCAAGTTTCAAAGAGCTAGTACAAACCATGTTGGATTTAGAGTTCCAAATTCAGCTATCTATATAGGAGAGAACAGAGGGAAACCTAAAAATATAAACTGCTACTTTAAACGAACTCTTCAAACTAGAAGAACCAAATTTGGTGAGTCAAGTGGGATTTCTGTACCGATCATTACCACCAAGCACCATCAAGATTGGGTGAAAAAATATTTGCTAGTATTTCGAAAACTTATTATTTCTTAGAGGCTTGGCAACCCCTCTCAATGAGAGTGCTTTTCCACAGTCTGTGCCTAGGGCTATTTGAAAAGGAAACAAACCATAGAGACAAAACTGATAACTACTTTATTTTGTCAAGTTTCAAAGAGCTACTACAAACCATGTTGGATTTAGAGTTCCAAATTCATCTATCTATATAAGAGAGAACAGAGGGAAACCTAAAAATGAACACTTCTATTGTAAACGAACGCTTCAACCTAGAAGAACAAAATTTGGTGAGCCAAGTGGGATTTGTGTACTTGTCATTACCACCAAGTATCATCAAATTGGGTGAAAAAATATTTGCTGGTATTTCAGTAAATCGTAATTTCTTCTAAGCTTGGCAACCCCTTTTAATGAAAGTGCTTTTCCACAGTCTCTGCTTAGGGCTACTTTAAGAGGAAACAAATCATAGAGACAAAACTGAGAACTACTCTCTTTTGTCAAGTTTCAAAGATCTACTACAAACCATGTTGGATTTAGAGTTCCAAATTCATCTATCTATATAGGAGAGAACAAAGTGAAACCTAAAAATAAAAACTGCTACTGAAAACGAACGCTTCAACCTAGAAGAACAAAATTTGGGAGCCAAGTGGGATTTGTGTACTTGTCATTACCACCAAGTATCATCAAGATTGGGTGAAAAAGTATTTGCTGGTATTTCGGAAAATCGTAATTTCTTGGAAGCTTGGCAACTCCTTTCAATGAAAGTCCTTTTCCACAGTCTGTGCCTAGGGATACTTGAAGAGGAAACAAAAAATAGAGACAAAACTGAGAACTCCTTTATTTTTCAAGTTTCAAAGAGCTACTTCTAACCATGTAGGATTTAGAGTTCCAAATTCATCTATCTATATAGGAGAAAACAGAGTGAAACCAAAAATAAAAACTGCTACTGTAAACGAACGCTTCAAACTAGAGGAACAAAACTTGGTGAGCCAAGTGGGCTTTGAGTACTTGTCATTACCACCAAGTATGGTCAAGATTGGGTGAAAAAATATTTGCTGATATTTCAGAACCTCGTTATCTCTTGGAAGCTTGGCAACCCCTTTCAATGAAAGGGCTTTTCCACAGTCTCTGCTTAGCGCTACTTGAGAGGAAACAAATCATAGAGACAAAACTGAGAACTCCTTTATTTTGTCAAGTTTCAAATAGCTAGTACAAACCATGTTGGATTTAGAGTTCCAAATTCAGGTATCTATATAGGAGAGAACAGAGGGAAACCTAAAAATATAGACTGCTACTGTAAACGAACGCTTCAAACTAGAAGAACAAAATTTGGTGAGTCATGTGGGATTTCTGTACCGATCATTACCAAGAAGTATCATCAAGATTTTGTGAAAAAATATTTGCTGTTATTTCGGAAACTCGTTATTTCTTCGAAGCTTGGCAACCCCTTTCAAAGAAAGTGCCTTTCCACAGTCTGTACCTAGGGCTACTTGAAGAGGAAACAAACCATAGAGACAATACTGAGAACTCCTTTATTTTGTCAAGTTTCAAAGAGCTACTACAAACCATATTGGATTTAGAGTTCCAAATTCATCTATCTATATAAGAGAGAACGGAGAGAAACCTAAATATAAACTGCTACTGTAGACGAACGCTTAAACCTAGAAGAACAAAATTTGGTGAGCCAAGTGGGATTGGTGTACTGATCATTACCACCAAGTATCATCAAGTTTGGGTGAAAAATTATTTGCTGCTATTTCGAAAACTCGTTATTTCTTGGAAGCTTGGCATCCCCTTTCAATGAAAGTGTATTTCCACAGTCTGTGCCTAGGGCTACGTGAAGAGGAAACAAACCATAGAGACAAACTGAGAACTACTTTATTTTGTCAAGTTTCAAAGAGCTACTACAATCCATGTTGGATTTAGAGTTCCAAATTCATCTATCTATATAGGAGAGAACAGAGTGAAACCTAAATATAAAAACTGCTACTGTAGACGAACTCTTAAACCTAGAAAAACAAAATTTGATGGCCAAGTGGGATTTGTGTACTGATCATTACCACCAAGTATCATCAAGATTGGGTGAAAAAATATTTGCTGGTATTTTGGAAACTCGTTATTTCTTAGAAGCTTGACAACCCCTCTCAATGAAAATGCTTTTCCACAATCTGTACCTAGGGCTACTTGAAGAGGAAAAAAACCATAGGGACAAAACTGAGAACTACTTTTTTTGTCAAGTTTCAAAGAGCTAGTACAAACCATGTTGGATTTAGAGTTCCAAATTCAGCTGTCTATATAGGAGAGAACAGAGGGAAACCTAAAAATATAAACTGCTACTGTAAACGAACGCTTCAAACTAGAAGAACAAAATTTGGTGAGTCAAGTTGGATTTCTGTACCGATCATTACCAAAATATATCATCAAGATTGGGTGAAAAAATGTTTGCTGGTGTTTCGGAAACTCGTAATTTCTTGGAAGCTTGGCAACCCCTTTCAATGAAAGTGCTTTTCCACAGTCTCTGCTTAGATCTACTTGAAGAGGAAACAAATCATAGAGACAAAACTGAGAACTCCTTTATTTTGTCAAGTTTCAAAGAGCTACTACAAACCATGTTGGATTTAGAGTTCCAAATTCATCTATCTCTATAGAAGAGAAAAGAGTGAACCCTAAATATAAAAACTGCTACTGTAGACGAACGCTTCAACATAGAAGAATAAAATTTAGTGAGAAAAGTGGGATTGGTGTAATGATCATTACCACCAAGCATCATCAAGATTGGGTGAAGAAGTATTTGCTGGTATTTCTGAAAATCGTAATTTCTTCGAAGCTTGGCAACTCCTTTCAATGAAAGTGCTTTTCCACAGTCTCTGCTTAGGGATACATGAAGAGGAATCAAATCATAGAGAAAAAACTGAGAAGTACTTTTTTTGGTAAAGTTTCAAAGAGCTACTACAAACCATGTTGGATTTAGAGTTCCAAATTCATCTATCTATATAAGGGAGAACAGAGTGAAACCTGAAAATAAAAACTTCTACTGTAAACGAACGCTTCAACCTAGAAGAACAAAATTTGGTGAGCCACTGGGATTTGTGTACTTGTCATTACCACCAAGTATCATCAAGGTTGGGTGAAAAAATATTTGCTGGTTTTCAGTAAATCGTAATTTCTTGAAAGCTTGGGAACCACTTTTAGTGAAAGTGCTATTCCACAGTCTCTGCTTAGGGCTACTTGAAGAGGAAACAAACCTTAGAGACAAAACGGAGACCTCCTTTATTTTTCAAGTTTCGAAGATCTACTACAAACCATTTTGGATTTAGAGTTAAAATTCATCTATCTATATAGGAGAGAACAGAGGGAAACCTAAAAATATAAACTGCTACTGTAAACAAACGCTTCAACCTAGAAGAACAAAATTTGTTGAGTCAAGTGGGATTTGTGTACCGATCATTACCACCAGGTATCATCAAGATTGGGTGAAAAAATATTTGCTGGTATTTCGGAAACTCGTTATTTCTTAGAAGATTGGCAACCCCTCTCAATGAAAGTGCTTTTCCACAGTCTTGTGCGTAGGGCTACTTGAAGCGGAAACAAACCTTAGAGACAAAACTGAGAACGACTTTATTTTGTCAAGTTTCAAAGATCTACTACAAACCATGTTGGATTTAGAGTTCCAAATTCATCTATCTATATAGGAGAGAACAAAGTGAAACCTAAAAATAAAAACTGCTACTGAAAACGAACGCTTCAACCTAGAAGAACAAAATTTGGGAGCCAAGTGGGATTTGTGTACTTGTCAATACCACCAAGTATCATCAAGATTGGGTGAAAAAATATTTGCTGGTATTTCAGAAACTCGTAATTTCTTAGAAGCTTGGCAACCCCTTTCAATGAAAAGGCTTTTCCACATTCTCTGCTTAGCGCTACTTGAAGAGCAAACAAATCATAGAGACAAAACTGAGAACTCCTTTACTTTGTCAAGTTTCAAATAGCTAGTACAAACCATTTTGGATTTAGAGTTCCAGATTCAGGTATCTATATAGGAGAGAACAGAGAGAAACCTAAAAATATAGACTGCTACTGTAAACGAACGCTTTAAACTAGAAGAACAAAATTTGGTGAGTCAAGTGGGATTTCTGTACCGATCATTACCACCAAGTATCATCAAGATTGGGTGAAAAAATATTTGCTGGTATTTCGGAAACTCATTATTTCTTCGAAGCTTGGCAACCCCTTTCAAAGAAAGTGCCTTTCCACAGTCTGTGCCTAGGGCTACTTGAAGAGGAAACAAACCATAGAGACAATTCTGAGAACTCCTTTATTTTGTCAAGTTTCAAAGAGCTACTACAAGCCATATTGGATTTAGAGTTCCAAATTCATCAATCTACATAAGAGAGAACAGAGAGAAACCTAAAAATAAAAACTGCTACTGTAGACGAACGCTTAAACCTAGAAGAACAAAATTTGGTGAGCCAAGTGGCATTTGTGGACTGATCATTACCACCAAGTATCATCAAGATTTGGTGAAAAAATATTTGCTGGTATTTCGGAAACTCGAAATTTCTTGGAAGCTTCGCAACCCCTTTCAATGAAAGTGCTTTTCCACTGTCTCTGCTTAGGGCTACTTGAACAGGAAACAAGCCATAGAGACAAAACTGAGAACTCCTTTATTTAGTCAAGTTTCAAAGAGCTACTACAAACCATGTTGTATTTAGAGTTCCAAATTCATCTATCTATATAAGAGAGAACAGAGTGAAACCTGAAAATAAAAACTTCTACTGTAAACGAACGCTTCAACCTAGAAGAACAAAATTTGGTGAGCCAAGTGGGATTTGTGTACTTGTCATTACCACCAAGTATCATCAAGATTGGGTGAAAAAATATTTGCTGGTATTTCAGTAACTCGTAATTTCTTGAAAGCTTGGCAAAACCTTTCAATGAAAGTGCTTTTCCACTGTCTCTGCTTAGGGCTACTTGAAGAGGAAACAAGTCATAGAGACAAAACTGAGAACTCCTTTATTTTCTCAAGTTTCAAACAGGCACTACAAACCATGTTGGATTTAGTGTTCCAAATTCATCTATCTATATAGGAGAGAACAGAGGGAAACCTAAAAATATAAACTGCTACTGTAAACGAACGCTTCAAACTAGAAGAACAAATTTTAGTGAGTCTAGTGGGATTTCTGTACCGATCATTACCAAAAAGTATCATCAAGATTGGGTGAAAAAATGTTTGCTGGTGTTTCAGAAACTCGTAATTTCTTTGAAGCTTGGCAACACCTTTCAATGAAAGTGCTTTTCCACAGTCTCTGCTTAGGGCTACTTGAAGAGGAAACAAATCATAGAGACAAAACGGAGACCTCCTTTATTTTGTCAAGTTTCAAAGATCTACTACAAACCATGTTGGATTTAGAGTTCCAAATTCATCTATCTATATAGGAGAGAACAGAGGGAAACCTAAAAATATAAACTGCTACTGTAAACGAACGCTTCAAACTAGAAGAACAAAATTTGTTGAGACAAGTGGGATTTGTGTACCGATCATTACCACCTGGTATCATCAAGGTTGGGTGAAAAAATATTTGCTGGTATTTCGGAAACTCGTTATTTCTTGGAAGCTTGGCAACCGCTTTCATTGAAAGTGCTTTTCCACATCTGTGCCTAGGCTCCTTGAAGAGGAAACAAACCCTAGAGACAATACTGAGAACTCCTTTATTTTGTAAAGTTTCAACGAGCTACTACAAACCATGTTGGATTTAGAGTTCCAAATTCATGTATCTGTATAGAAGAGAACAGATTGAAACCTTAATATAAAAACTGCTACTCTAGACGAACGCTTCAACCTAGAAAAACAAAATTTGGTGAGCCAAGTGGGTTTGGTGTACTGATTATTAAAACCAAGTATCATAAAGATTGGGTGAAAAAACATTTTCTGGTAATTCGGAAACACATTATTTCTTAGAAGCTTGCAACCCCTCTCAATGAAAGTGCTTTTCCATAGTCTGTGCCTAGGGCTACTTGAAGAGGAAACAAACCATTGAGACAAAAGTGAGAACTCCTTTATTTTGTCAAGTTTCAAGGAGCTACTACAAACCATGTTGGATTTAGATTTCCAAATTCATCTATCTATATAGGAGAAAACAAAGTGAAACCGAAAAATAAAAACTGCTACTGTAAACGAATGCTTCAACCGAGAAGAACAAAATTTGGTGAGCCAAGTGGGATTTGTGTACTTGTCATTACCACCACTTATAATCAAGATTGGGAGAAAAAGTATTTGCTGGTATTTCGGAAACTCATAATTTCTTGGAAGCTTGGCAACCTCTTTCAATGAAAGTGCTTTTTCACAGTCTCTGCTTAAGGCTACTTGAAGAGGAAAGAAATCATAGAGACAAAACTGAGAACTACTTTTTTTGTCAAGTTTCAAAGAGCTAGTACAAACCATGTTGGATTTAGGGTTCCAAATTCAGCTATCTATACAGCAGAGAACAGAGGGAAACCTAAAAATATAAACTGCTACTTTAAACGAACGCTTCAAACTGGAAGAACAAAATTTGGTGAGTCAAGTGGGATTTCTGTACCGATCAGTACCACCAAGCACCATCAAGATTGGGTGAAAAAATATTTGCTGGTATTTCGAAAACTCATTATTTCTTAGAGGCTGGGCAACCCCTCTCAATGAAAGTGCTTTTCCACAGTCTGTGCCTAGGGCTACTTGAAGAGGAAACAAACCATAGAGACAAAACTGAGAACTCCTTTATTTTGTCAAGTTTCAAATAGCTAGTACAAACCATGTTGGATTTAGAGTTCCAAATTCAGGTATCTATATAGGAGAGAACAGAGGGAAACCTAAAAATATAGACTGCTACTGTAAACGAACGCTTCAAACTAGAAGAACAAAATTTGGTGAGTCAAGTGGGATTTCTGTACCGATCATTACCACCAAGTATCATAAAGATTGGGTGAAAAAATATTTGCTGGTATTTCGGAAACTCGTTATTTCTTGGAATCTTGGCAACCGCTTTCATTGAAAATGCTTTTCCACATCTGTGCCTAGGGCTCCTTGAAGAGGAAACAAACCGTAGAGACAATACTGAGAACTCCTTTATTTTGTAAAGTTTCAATGAGCTACTACAAACCATGTTGGATTTAGAGTTCCAAATTCATGTATCTATATAGAAGAGAACAGAGTGAAACCTAAATATAAAAACTGCTACTGTAGACGAACGCTTCAACCTAGAAAAACAAAATTTGGTGAGCCAGGTGGGATTGGTGTACTGATTATTAAAACCAAGTATCATAAAGATTGGGTGAAAAAATATTTCCTGGAAATTCGGAAACTCATTATTTCTCAGAAGCTTGCAAACCCTCTCAATGAAAGTGCTTTTCCACAGTCTGTGCCTAGGTCTACTTGAAGAGGAAACAAACCATTGAGATAAAAGTGAGAACTCCTTTATTTTGTTAAGTTTCAAGGAGCTACTACAAACCATGTTGGATTTAGATTTCCAAATTCATCTATCTATATAAGAGAGAACAAAGTGAATCTGAAAAATAAAAACTGCTACTGTAAACGAATGCTTAAACTGAGAAGAACAAAATTTGGTGAGCCAAGTGGGATTTGTGTACTTGTAATTACCACCACTTTTCATCAAGATTGGGTGAAAAAGTATTTGCTGGTATTTCGGAAACTCGTTATTTCATAGAAGCTTGGCCACCCCTCTCAATGAAAGGGCTTTTCCACAGTCTGTGCCTTGGGCTACTTGAAGAGGAAACAAACCATAGAGAAAAAACTGAGAATTCCTTTATTTTGTCTAGTTTCAAAGAGCTACTTAAAACCATGTTGGATTAAGAGTTCCAAATTCATCTACCTATATAGGAAAGAACAAAGTGAAACCTAAAAATAAAAACTGCTACTGTAGACGAACACTTAAACCTAGAAGAACAAAATTTGGTGAGACAAAGGATTTGTGTACTTGTTATTAAAACCACATATCATCAAGATTGGGTGAAAAAGTATTTGCTGGTATTTCGGAAACTCGTAATTTCTTGGAAGCTTGGCAACTTCTTTCAATTAAAGTGCTTTTCCACAGTCTTTGCTTAGGGGTACTTGAAGAGGAAACAAACCATAGAGACAATACTGAGAACTACTTTATTTTGTCAAATTTCTAAGCACTACTAGAAACCATGCTGGATTTAGAGTTTCAAATTCATCTATCTATATCAGAGGGAACAGAGTGAAACCTAAATATAAAAACTGCTACTGTAGACGAACGCTTAAACCTAGAAGAACAAAATTTGGTGAGCCTAGTGGGATTTGTGGACTGATCATTACCACCAAGTATCATCAAGATTGGGTAAAAAAATATTTGCTGGTATTTCGAAAACTCGTTATTTCTTAGAAGCTTGGCAACCCCTCTCAATGAAAGTGCTTTGCCAGAGTCTGTGCCTTAGGCTACTTGAAGAGGAATCAAACCATAGAGACAAAACTGAGAACTCCTTTATTTTGTCAAGATTCAAAGAGCTACTACAAACCATGTTGGATTTAGAGTTCCAAATTCATCTATCTATATAGGAGAGAACAGAGTGAAACCTAAAAATAAAAATTGCTACTGTAAACGAACACTTCAACCAAGAAGAACCAAATTTGGTGAGCCAAATGGGATTTGTGTACCGATCATTACCACCAAGCATCATCAAGATTGGGTGAAAAAATATTTGCTGGTATTTCGGAAACTCGTTTTTTCTTGGATGCTTGGCAACCCCTCTCAGTTAAAGTGCTTTTCAACAGTCTGTGCCTAGGGCTACTTGAAGAAGAAACGAACCATAGAGACAAAACTGAGAAATATTTTATTTTGTCAAGTTTCAATGAGCTACTACAAACCATGTTGGATTTAGTGTTCCAATTTCATCTATCTATATAAGAGAGAACAGAGTGAAACGTAAATATAAAAACTGCTACTGTAGATGAACGCTTCAACCTAGAAGAACAAAATTTGGTGAGCCAAGTGGATTTGTGTACTGATCATTACCAGCAAGTATCATCAAGATTGGATGAAAAAATATTTGCTGGTATTTCGGAAACTCGTTTATTTCTTAGAAGCTTGGGAAACCCTCTCAATGAAAGTGCTTTTCCACAGTCTGTGCCTTGGGCTACTTGAAGAGGAAACAATCCATAGAGACAAAACTGAGAACTCCATTATTTTATGGAGTTTCAAAGAGCTACTACAAACCATGTTGGATTTAGAGTTAAAAATTCATCTATCTATATGGGAGAGAATAGAGTGGAACCTTAAAAATAAAAACTGCTACTCTAAACGAACGCTTCAACCTAGAAGAACAAAATTTGGTGAGCCAAGTGGGATTTGTGTACATGTCATTATCACCACGCATCATCAAGATTGGGTGAAAAAGTATTTGCTGGTATTTCGGAAACTCGTAATTTCTTGGAAGCTTGGGAACTCCTTTCAATAAAAGTGCTGTTCAACAGTCTCTGCTTAGGGCTAATTGAAGAGAAAACAAATCATAGAGATAAAACAGAGAACTCCTTTATTTTATCAATTTTCACAAGAGCTACTATAAACCATGTTGGATTTACAGTTCCAAATTCATCTATCTATATAGAAGTGAAGAGAGTGAAACCTAAATATAAAAACTGCTACTGTAGACGAACGCTTCAACCTAGAAGAACAAAATTTGGTGAGCCAAGTGGGATTTGTGTATTTGTCATTACCACCACGTATCATCAAGATTGGGTGAAAAAGTATTTGCTGGTATTTCGGAAACTCGTAATTTCTTGGAAGCTTGGCAACTCCTTTCAATGAAAGTGCTTTTCCACAGTCTCTGCTTAGGGCTACTTGAAGAGGAAACAAATCATAGAGACAAATTGAGAACTACTATTTTTGTCAAGTTTCAAGCGCTACTACAATCCATGCTGGATTTTAAGTTCCAAATTAGGCTATCTATATCGGAGAGAACAGAGGAAACCTAAAAACATAAACTGCTACTATAAACCAACACTTCAACCTAGAAGAAGACAATTTGTTGAGCCAAGTGGGGATTTGTGTACTGATCATTACCACCACGTATCATCAAGATTGGTGAAAACTTATTTGCTGGTATTTTGAAAACTCATTATTTCTTAGAAGCTTGGCAACCTCTCTCAATGAAAATGCTTTTCCACAATCTGTGCCTAAAGCTACTTGAAGAGGAATCAAACAATAGAGAGAAAACTGAGATTTCCTTTATTTTGTCAAATTACAAAGAGCTACTACAAACCATGTTGGATTTAGAGTTCCAAATTCATCTATCTATATAAGAGAGAACAGAGTGAAACCTAAATATAAAACTGCTACTGTAGACTAACGCTTAAAACTAGAAGAACAAAATTTGGTGAGCCAGGTGGGATTTGTGTACTTGTCAACCACCAAGTATCATCAAGATTGGGTGAAAAAATATTTGCTGGTATTTCGGAAACTCGTTATTTCTTAGAAGCTTGAGAAACCCTCTAAATGGACTTGCTTTTCCACAGTCTGTGCCTCGGGCTACTTGAAGAGGAAGTCAAACCTATGACAAAAATGAGAAATTTTTTATTTTGTCAAGTTTCAAAGAGCTACTACAAACCATATTGGATTTAGAGTTCCAAATTCATCTATCTATATAGGAGAGAACAGTGTGAAACCTAAAATATAAACTGCTACCGTAAACAAACGCTTCAACCTAGAAGAACAAAATTTGGTGAGCCAAGTGGGATTTGTGTACTTGTCATTACCAACAAGTATCATCAAGATTGGGTGAAAAAATATTGCTGGTATTTCGGAAAATCGTTATTTCTTAGAAACCTGGCAAACTCCTCTCAATGAAAGTGCTTTTCCACAGTCTGTGCCTAGGGCTACTTGAAGAGGAAACAAATCATAGAGACAAATTGAGAACTACTATTTTTTGACAAGTTTCAAGCGCTACTACAATCCATGCTGGATTTTAAGTTCCAAATTCAGCTATCTATATAGGAGAGAACAGAGGGAAACCTAAAAATATAAACTGCTACTTTAAACCAACACTTCAACCTAGAAGAAGACAATTTGTTGAGCCAAGTGGGATTTGTGTACTGATCATTACCACCACGTATCATCAAGATTGGTGAAAACTTATTTGCTGGTATTTGAAAACTCATTATTTCTTAGAAGCTTGGCAACCTCTCTCAATGAAAATGCTTTTCCACAATCTGTGCCTAAAGCTACTTGAAGAGGAATCAAACAATAGAGAGAAAACTGAGATTTCCTTTATTTTGTCAAATTTCAAAGAGCTACTACAAACCATGTTGGATTTAGAGTTCCAAATTCATCTATCTATATAAGAGAGAACAGAGTGAAACCTAAAAATATAAACTGCTACCGTAAACGAACGCTTCAACCTAGAAGAACAAAATTTGGTGAGCCAGGTGGGATTTGTGTACTTGTCATTACCAACAAGTATCATCAAGATTGGGTGAAAAAATATTGCTGGCATTTCGGAAAATCGTTATTTCTTAGAAACCTGGCAAACTCCTCTCAATGAAAGTGCTATTCCACAGTCTGTGCCTAGGGCTACTTGAAGAGGAAACAAAACATAGAGACAAAACTGAGAACTCCTTCATTTTCTCAAGTTTCAAAGAGCTATTAAAAACCATGTTGGATTTAGAGTTCCAAATTCATCTATCTATATAAAAGAGAACAGAGTAAAACCTAAAAATAAAAACTGCTACTGTAAAAGAACGCTTCAACCTAGAAGAACACAATTTTTGAGTCAAGGGGTATTTGTGTACTTGTCATTAACACCAAGTATCATCAAGATTGGGTGAAAAAATATTTGCTGTTATTTCGTAAACTCGTAATTTCTTGGAAGCTTGGCAACCCCTTTCAATGAAAGTGCTTTTCCACAGTCTCTACTTAGGGATACTTGAGGAGGAAACAAATCATAGACACAAAACTGAGAACTCCTTTATTTTGTCAAGTTTCAAAGAGCTACTACAAACCATGTTGGATTTAAAGTTCCAAATTCATCTATCTATATTAGAGAACAAAGGGGCACTAAAAATATAAACTGCTACTGTAAAGGAACGCTTCAACCTAGAAGAAACAAATTTGGTGAGTCATGTGGGATTTGTGTACTGATCATTACCACCAGTATCATCAAGATTGGGTGAAAAAATATTTGCTGGTATTTTGGAAACTCGTTATTTCTTAGAAGTTGGCAACAACTCTCAATGAAAGTGCTTTTCCACAGTCTGTGCCTAGGATACTTGAACAGGAAACAAACCATAGAGACAAAACTGAGAACTCCTTTATTTTGTCAAGTTTCAAACAGCTACTACAAACC